>NC_057803.1:735776073-735827916 GCF_018294505.1 Triticum aestivum | reverse complement strand
GATCTCGGGTAGGGGGTCCCGATCTGTGCGTCTTAGGCTGATGGTAACAGGAAGCAAGGGACACAATGTTTACCCAGGTTCGGGCCCTCTCGATGGAGGTAAAACCCTACTTCCTGCTTGATTAATATTGAAGATATGAGTAGTACAAGAGTAGATCTACCACAAGATCGTAGAGGCTAAACCCTAAGAGCTAGCCTATGATGGTATGATTGTAATTGTGATCGGCCTTCTAAGGACCATCCTCTCCGGTTTATATAGACACCGGAGAGGGCTAGGGTTTCCATGGAGTCGGTTACAAGGAAGGAAATATAATATCCGGAGCGCCGAGCTTGTCTTCCACGCAAAGGAGAGTCCCATCCGGACACGGGCCGAAGTCTTGAGTCTTGTATCTTCACGCTTCAATAGTCCGGACGATGTATATAGTCCGGCTGTCCGGATACCCCCTAATCCAGGACTCCCTCAGTAGCCCTTGAACCAGGCTTCAATGACGATGAGTCCGGCGTGCAGTCTTGTCTTCGGTGTTGCAAGGTGGGTTCCTTCTCCGAATACTCCAAGGTTGTTATCGAACACGTAGACCGTGTCCGGATCTGCAAGATGATTTTCACACACCATTGTAGGGAACATATCATAAACCCGTTCTACTGGCAATCTTTGTACGTCATGGCCTTGCATCGTGGCCTGATCCAACACGAACCGGCGTTTCCTGCTCAACCTCGACTCGCGTTGCGAGGAGGTTTTATTGGCACGTCCTGCCAAAGCAGAGATCGTGTTCCTCTTATTACGGGATCTTTCATCAATATGGGCGTGTGTGACCCCACGGCGACCGTTGGTATGACTCCGTGTATTTTAGATAAGTCTCAAGTGGTCACGCTGAGGACTCTTGATATTCATCCCCTTTATAAAGGGGCCGAGGCCTACGCCTCTTTTCCACCTCTCCTGCTCCTTCTCGCACCTCGAGCTCCAGCACTCAAAACCTAAGCTTCAACACCCCAAATCCTCCAGTATGTCCGGATCCGACGCAAAAGGCCGGTGGGTGGCCTCCTCGATCCAAGAGGAGGATATTACTAAGCTTAGGGAGGTCGGATACCTGACCACCGATATCCAGCACACACTACTAGGAACATGCCTACTAATGGCGCACCGGTTTTGCCTACTAATGGCGCACTACCGGTGCGCCATTAGTACCACGCCACTAGTATTTTTTACTAATGGCGCACCTGTGGTGCGCCATTAGTATCTGGTATACTAATGGCGCACCACTGGTGCGCCATTAGAATAGCCCACGGTGCGCCATTAGTATCTGGTATACTAATGGCGCACCACATAGAAGTGCGCCATTAGTAACAATTTTTTTCAATTTTTTTTCAGAATTTTTTTTATTTTTTTTTCGTTTTTTTCTTAATCTCAGTTCACTATGGCTTAATCTCAGGACAATATGCTTAATCTCAGGTCAAATCACACTACTCCAGCTCAAGCACGCTTAACTTCAGAGTTCTATCCAACCCCAGCAACAGCTCACTTCACACGCACTTGTTGATATATCTGGCATATCAATCCTATTATACCTTGTTGATGTCTAGGACTTTGTTCATGTTCATGACTATGATGAAATTTTGAAAAATATTTCAAACTTCCCGGTCATATTACGTATCATTTTTTGAAAAAAAATTCAAAAAAAAATTCAAAACCAATTTTTTTCTGTTACTAGTGGCGCACCACATCCACGGTGCACCACTAGTAAATTTGAAATTTTTTGAATTTTTTTTCCTCTAGACCTTGAAAGCCCCGTAACTTTTTTTCTGTTAGGTTTTTGGGGATTTTGAAAATGTTTAACGGGGTTCCCCCAGTAAAATTTGGATGTAACTGTTTGAGTAGATGATTTTTCATATAAAAAACTTTTTCATCCGAGTTCGTATGCAAAAGTTATGCCCATTTTACAAATTTCCAGAGAGATTTTGCAAATAAAGTTGAAATTCATATTTGTAAATTTTCCCAACAACTAGACCACATATCACATGGGAAACTTATTTTCTTTTATTTTTTTGACATTTCCATCATTTTCTTTTTTTTTAAATTGAAAAGGTGATCCACAGGGGGGGTGCATTCGGTGTTGGGGCAAGTTAGTAATGGCGCACCGTGGGGTGGTGCGCCATTACTAGGTAAACTAGTAATGGCGCCCCACACCCACGGTGCACCACTACTAGTTTTGAAAAAAAAATAAAAAAATTGATATTTTTTTGACATTTTTTTGAAAAAAACTTAGTACTGGCGCACCAGTGGACAGTGCGCCATTACTAGTTAAAACTAGTAATGGCGCACCGAGGCATGGTGCGCCATTAGTAACAAATATTTTTTTATTTTATTTTTTACTTTTTTTCAAAACTACTAATGGCGCACCGCGGATGTGGTGCGCATTTACTATGTCAACTAGTAATGGCGCACTATACAACGGTGCGCCATTAGTAACAATTTTTTTATGTTTTTTTTCAAAACTACTAATGGCGCACCAGGCACCTGGTGCGCCATTAGTAATATATTACTAATGGCGCACCGAGACATGGTGCGCCATTAGAATATAGTAACTAGATCTTTGATGGCGCGTGTTGATGCGCCCGTCTAATTTTACTCTTATATTTCTTAGGATATGAAGTAGTTTAAATTCAATGTTTGCAATGTTCTACCGTATTGTGCCTTCTAGCAGTTTGTGTGTGTCTCCTTAATTTTTGGCTCTTACAAGAGTTTTGTATTGCGATTGATGGATACTACATGTTTTGTAATTGATCGTGACCTCTTTTGACTCCTACACTCTCACAAAGTCTGGAGTCATGACATCTAAAAATATAAATATTGAGAAAACCCAGTAGAAATACTTAGAAAAAAATTATGCCACACAAATGCCTCAAAAAAATTGAACAACATATTATCTAAACAACCTCTATGTATTTCTAAGATTGTTGATGCCCCATAAAAAATACATTTTAGTAGAACAGATAAGATTCTACAACCCCATATGAAAGGAACTACACCCGGTATACATCTCTTGTCATCATGTTTACAGCAAATTGGGTATATTGTTGAGCAAACTGAAGTTGTGTCGTTGCTTTTCTAATTTCAAAGACACCGCCTTGATCCTGCCGGCACGCGTCTGCAAGTCGCCTTGGTTTGGTCTCATGACCATGTTGTTGGACTAAGGACCAGTACCCCTAGAACGTCATGTGGGCATACTTTAGGCTGTTCGACACCCTTGGAGCTCCACTTTCTTTTTAAATTATTAAGTAACTGCCATGTCAAGTTAGTTTTCTCCCTTCACTTTTCAAACAAAAGGAGTAAAAACAGAAGTGGAGTTCCCAGAATATGAGCACACCAAATGAGCATATATATCTACATAGGATCAATGGAAGGTACATAAGATAATTGGAAGTAATACCCGTCAAAAAACATACTGCACCTGCTCTCAATTTTTTTATACCAATAGAATTTGTACATATGACAAAAATGTAAGAAAATGCATGCCATCTTAAATATTTTTCAATAATTAACCTGATCAAACAACATATCTACCATTTTATCATAGGATTAACTCTACCTTGTCAGGCACAACACTTTGCCACATCATTCCATAGATAGATTGCGTGCCTTACCTAAGCATTCCTTGAAGATGTCACATATGACTTGTGTATGCCACAACATTCAGGGAGCAGTCTTGTGTTTTCACAGCTTGTCAAGTTTAATCACATTTGCTGCGAGATTGCTTGGCATCACGTTGCTTGGCATTCCTAATGTATTACCTTTATTTACGTAATAGTACAGAATTAGCACCTGAAATTGGTCCACATTATTGAGAGATAACTCACATGAGTAAAATAAAAATCTGGATGCTAATATATACTGGGGAAATGTAATATAAATATAAGATGTTGGTAGTATCCAATATATTCTACTACACTTTGCTGACTCCTGTATATATAGACATTGGTTTGCTTTTAGTCAATTAATATGCAGTAGAGGGCTTTTAGTCAATTAATATGCAGTAGAGGGGAAGAAAAATACGATAAAAGAGCGAAATGCAAGTATTGAAAGGATATGGGAAATACTACTTAGGGGTCATTAATGTGTTATGTACTTATGTTGTAACTAATTTGCTACTTAGTTGCTACCTTGGCATCCCTCTGAAAGTAAATAGATGGTATAGATGACATTTATTTTACTTAGAAGCACTCTCTACAGAGAGTATTTCGTGTAGAAAAAACTCACAGACATGATCTATATTGACAATTTTAGTTTTGACAGAGATGAAGAAGTAACCAATTTAGGACATGGGGATGGCATTCAAATATGTCGGTTGCCAAACTGAATCAAGAAAGCCACAACACGTAAAAGTTATAAACCATGGCAAGTAGTTTGTAATATCTGCTTATTTGGATTGAACAAACTGGTGTGTGCAGAATGCAAAATACTATCCCTGCAAGTCATCAAGTAAAACAAGTCCGCATTGTAATGTTATGAATCCCGGAAACATCAGAAGGACACTGTTAGATTTCGTAAAAGGGACTTCTGAAAAACAATGAAAGAAAGTTAGCAAGTTCTCTTATTTGAAAGTATAAACATGAGAGGCATACACTAATTAGAGAACGTAATTGATTCAGTCTTTCAACTATATTTTTCTTCTAATCTGCTATTGGAGGATCTCTAACTCCACAAGGAATAACATAAAAATTTTGTCTCCTTTTTTTAAAACTTCTTATTATATGAAAATTGAGAAACCATTGTTGCCTAAAATATAGAACTACCATTTGCCACCTTCGCGGACATATTTGAGCCAAATCATAATACTAAAAGAACGGCGACTTCTAGTTAAATCATTATAGTGCCTCCCAAATAATTTTTACTCTATATTGGAAGGAGTACTTGGATCCAATCAAACATTTACAATAGAAGTATAGAACTACTATAAACAATATTGTTGAATGGTGGATTGTGAGAAAGAAACAATTCAACAGATTACTGTGGAGAATTCTTGTACTCCTACCACTCTCAGCTGATAGAAGGGGACCACTCCTTTACCACTTGTGTCTTCGTTGCTGCATATGTCTAATACTTTATATCCCATTTTCATAACCATTTCATACCCAATTTGTCTGAAAATTCATAACAACATATCAGCAGAGGAGAGTCACTTCCCAAACAAGCAGAATGAATAGCGTGACCTTGCAGCACCTTATGGCCATGGGTAGTACCATAGCAAGATTATACCACACACCTGGGTAAGGATGGTTAGATGGAATCCAAGATGACACAGAATCCAGAAACCATAATTGCGAAAGGCGGAGAAGGACGATGGCATGGCCCTGTAGAAGATCAGAATTGGAAATTGAGCATAGACATCAGAGGATGTGAGGCAAAAAAATGATGCACAAGATTAGTGGGTGGCTCACCGGCGGCTAGCTCCAGGGATGGTAGATTAACTGCGAACGGAGGCTTGAAGACTGACAGAGGATGAAGCATATATACAGAGGTATATACCCCAAGGCAGCGGAAATGATGAGAACATCACCCGTCATGAATCTGCGCAGAGAAATTGAATAATGATTGCGGCGGGGGCTGCCGATAGAAAACGAGAACGAGGAAGAGGCACCACTGCTCGAGGTCATGGTGGGCAGCGGTGCTGGGAAGGCTACGTTGCGTCCAGCCGCCCGGATAGCCATGGTCGTGGCTCTGGGAACACCTAGGTCGGCCGGCCATGGGAACAGCCGCCAGGCGAAGGGTGTGGGAGGCGTTTGGTCTTGGGGACAAAACGGTGGCTTCAAGAAGGGGATGGTGCTGCAGGCCCATTAGGCCCAATTTAATCTGAGACACTGAAAAAAGCGACCAGAGCAGCGGCCCATGACGAACGAGGCCAGATGAGGAGCGATTGACAGTAAATCTAACGGCCGAAAATGCACAAGATTGATGATCCGACGGCCACGGACACTGATGGCCTGAGAGGGCAGGAAAAGTGTTCAGTTTTAATGTTTCTAAAAATGGCGCACCACATGACAGGTGCGCCATTAGTGGCCATTCCATCTATAGCCCTTTTTGTAGTAGTGACAGGCTTCCTGCTCCAGGGCAAGTTATCCCCACGCCGGAGCCCAATGAGAGCATCATATTCATTCCTCACTTCCTCCGAGGCCTAGGCCTCACCCTCGACCCCTTTGTGAGGGGGCTCATGTTTTACTATGGCTTGGATTTTCATGATCTGTCTCAAGACGCCGTCCTCCATATCTCGTCGTTCATTATTGTGTGCGAGGCTTTTCTCCACGTCAACCTACACTTCGGCCTATGGCTCAAGACCTTCAATGTGAAGCCGAAGATGATCGAGGGGAGACATGCGGAGTGCGGAGGTGCCATAATAAGAAAGAACGCCGATGCCCCATGGCCAGAGGGTTCTTTTCCTGAAGTGTCCGATGTATGGCAACGGAGGTGGTTTTACGTCACAGCTCCTAGAGGCACAAAGTGGGTAGCTTCCCCCGAGTTCCGCTCAGGCCCTCTGTCACAGTTAGCGTCTTGGACCGACGTAGGACGGAATTATGGGCCTGCTGGCGATGTACCAGAACTGCAGAATCATATCCGAGAGCTTATTGAGAGGGACATAAATCTTGTCAGCATAATGCAAGTGATGCTAATCCGGTGGATATTGCCGTGCAAACGTCGACCTCTTCGGATGTGGGAGTTTAATTCAGAAGGTCCGCGGACTATTAAGAACTTCTTCGGCCTGAAGCTCGAAGGAATGTGTAAATTATTCTTCGGACCACAAGTAAAGTGTCCGGACACCACCGAGGATGTGGGTCTAAGCTGCAATCGCCTAGATGCCCAAGTAAGTAGCTTTAAAGCCGAATACTTCATTTTATTTATCATAAATATTATTCTGAAAATCCCCCCGTGGCCAGGAATGGCTCAACAAGGCGGAGAGAATCAGGTGTCCGTCGCCACTTCCTGAAGGCTTGCCTGGTCCCACCATTGCCAAGATGCTTGGCCGGGTACTCAGCAAAATCCCCTCAGGGAAAGGCGAAGGAAAGGGAAGTGAAGCAGAACTTCACACACTACGCATCCAGACCGGGGGAATCGCTACCTCTCCTATGGAGGATAGTCAGGAGGGGGAGGTTAAAGTCTCCTCCCCACGCGAGAAGAAGAGGGCAGCCTCCGAAGACTTGGAGGCGGAGACGCCCAAGCAAGGGAAGAAGGTATCACCAGGGGGCTCTGCCGCGACGGGCATCCTCACCGCGTCGTGCCCACCAACGGGCCAGCCCTCCACCGAGCCGTAAGTTATTCATTAATTTGAAGGTATGGTGTTACCCCGAGATCCGTAACTGGGACTTCGACTTTTGTTGTCTGGCGAGCAGCTCTTCTCAACAGAGTTCGTCTTCGGGGGACCTTCGTCCGGAGATGATGGAGAGTGAGACTCCACCCACCTCTCCGCCTCATGAAGCGGGCGACACGGAGGTGTCGTCACGTAGGAGTCCGGATCTACCGAAGCCGGAAGCGAACACGTCAGTCACCTTGAGCCTGGAGCATTTGGCTCCCACAGGGGGCGATGAGAAGGGTCCGACACAGTTCGATGTCCGGCCGGACGTACTGACAGGCTTTCTGGAGAGAGTCGCGCTCTCGGAGGAGCACCGCTCTTTAATGAGCACGGTGCTCACGAAGATTTCATCCGCTACCAGCGGTTTGAATGAGGCATTTTCAAGCCTGCTCAAAGGCTTTGAGGTATGTAGTGAAAAATGCACTATTTTTTTGGTTATGAACACTACAAAAAAATACACTTCCGTGATGATACGTGTTTGTCACAGTAGGTCATGTTTTTTGTCATGCATGTACATCCATGACAAATTTATGACAGAATCAAGATAGTCATACCTGTGCTGTCGTAGAAGTGTTCCATGACATTACCAAAATTATCATCACAGAAGTGTCCACTTCCATGACGATAAATCGCGCGTCACAGAAGTGCTTTCGTCAAGGGTGACCGACACATGGCATCCACCGTAACAGAATGCCGTTAAGCTATCGGGTCGGGTTTTGAATCTGATAACCCGTTAACAGCCCCGACCAATGGGGATTTTCCACGTGTAAAATCATCATTGGCTGGAGGAAACACGTGTCGGCTCACCGTTGGGACAGATGTCATCCGCTCATTGGACCGAAGGCGCCTACGATACGGCGACACGTGGCAAAGCCCAATAGAGGCCCATTCCTATGAAAAGACCGGCCCGTTTGACTTGGTCAAAAGGTGGCGGGCCGGCCCACGGAAAGCCTGTTAACGGCCTGTTCACATATAGCCCATTTACAACCCGCTAACCCAGGGCCCGTTACGCCCTATCCGAATTAGGCCCAGTAGCGTCATCTGGGCCGTCCAATATGATTCAGCCTATTTTAACTTCCGGCCCATGTGTGGCCCATGACTTCTTTCGGCCCATATGAGGACCTTTGTAACTCTTGGCCCATTAACGGGCCGTGGTGAAACTGGCCCATAATGAACAGAGTATCACTTTATACCCATTAACGGCCCGTTATTCCATTGGGCCGTTTCCAGCCCAAGTTATCTTTCGGCCTTCTCAGGGCCCCTTGATTCTTGGGCTCACTTGCAGCATTCGTTACATACGGCCCGTTACTGTCATTTTCTGCTTGTGGGCCAAATTCAGCCCGTCGTTACAGTCGGCCCGTTTGCGGACCGTTAATATGTTGGGCCGTTTTCATGTAAAAAAAACCCGTTGGGCTGTTTTCATAGAGTTATCAAATACGGCCTATTAACGGCCCGTTATGGTCCACGAATAGTACGGCCCATGATTAGCGAAATGATGATACGCCCCGTAGAAGGCCCATGGATCCTACGACCCGTATGAGGCCCATGGATAGTACGGCCCGTAGAAGGCCCATGGAACGTACTGCCCGTAGAAGGCCCATGGACCCTACGGCCCATAGAAGGCCCATTGATCCCTAAGGCCCGTATAGAAGGCCGATGGATCCTACGGCCCGTATAGAAGGCCAATGGTCCTACGACCGAACGAAGGCCCATGGATCATACGGCCTGCAGGAGGCCCATGGTTACAACAGTCCATTTGTTGCCATGATTATTTTGGCCTAGTTACCAAAAATAGGCTATTGTGGCCACTAGAAAAACATAGAAAAATAACTGCAGTGACTACAAGCAAACAACCAAACAAGATAATAAGGAAAAAAATAAGCAAGCAATTAAGGCTAGCCTGTTACCGCTATTACACATATTACATCCACTGAGCATCAAAGTTCGCCACCAGTGCAAATATAGGGAACAAAGCAGCATATTACATACACTGGCCATCAAAATTGGCCACCATTGCAAATAAACGCGGCAGCAAAGCAAGAGAATAACTGAAACAACTTCAGAAGAGCTCAAGAAACGTTATCCTGGGTATCCACCATGCTGGCAATAAGCTTAGCAAGCTGATTAGCTTTGTCCTGTTTGGCGCTAAAATCCTGCAACGCTTGCTGTTGCACCAGAAAGTATGCATCTGAATGCTCCAGGGACTTCCGCGGTCCTTCCGCTTCTTGTCGCAGCACAGCTGATCGATGTCTTTCAGCTTGTAGTTGAGACTCAAGAAACCCAACCGATTCAGACAGTGAGTTTCAATAGCTTGTGCAAGCGGCAGTGGCCAGTAACTTGAACACTAAACCAAGACAGGACTTTGGGGTTGTCTCGCTGTCTTCAAGATAGTCTTCCTTAGCTGTTTTATCAGCTTTGTTGGAGACCAACAAGGATGTGTCACTATCCTGAACCTTATCTGCATAACTTCCTATACCATTGCTTAATAAGGCACTCTTCCCCAATATTCTGTCAGCATTCTAAAAGAAGAAACAAGCAGACACATAACAAGTTTAGCATGTACTAGTATATGAAACTCATTTCAGTGAACTAGTTCATTAGTAAGGTGGACATGATTAAACTACCAAGTCTTCTATTGCCAAGTACTAGTACATAATAAAAGCATCAAACAAACATATATCTATGTCCTATGGTCATTGCATTGTCTTGCCAAATCAAAATAGAGACACGGTTCAAATCATATCAGTTCAAGACAAAGCAGCAGTGAAAGAATACAAAGCATGGGAAACTACACGACACAACAAGATTTCAGATGGGTACCACGGGTCTACATGTACAACAACACTATTGGTTCTGTCGTGATGCTAGTAATGTGCATGATATGAAAGTCAACTGTATACACAATTGAAATTGAAATCAAAAGAGCTATTGATAAGAGCAAACCTGTTAAAGAAACATGCGTGCACATACCTGCTGTGCCATTGGAGTTTCGATTGGATCCTTCAATTTAAAAATAAGTTTGTATTAGTAAATACAGTGATACAAGATCAAAGCAATCATAGTTAAAAAAGCCGCGCCTAAGCGAGCGCTTAAGCGCGCCCAGGCTCTAGGCGCTGGCAAAACGCATTGCGCATAACTATGCTTAATCTGTGCCTAACTGCGCATAAGCATGCGCTTTGGTCACTAAAGTGCAAGGAGGTGGCAAAACCCACAATTAACGCCTAGCTCTTTTTTGAACTATGATAGTAATGGAATCTTAAATTAGACCAGTTGTTCTTAGGTTTAGGCACTTGTTCTACATGAACAGAGTACAGTAAGACGCAAGAATATAATACTTAAAAATAGAAAATGAGCTCATAGACCTTACCACATTCTTCGTTCGGGACCAGTACAGAACAAGGCATTCCCAGTCATCGTCCAGTAAATGTGTCTCAGGAGAACGTAACGGAATTTGATGAGTTTCTTTGCCGGTTATGTTTTCTTCAGGTAATTCCGATACTGCCACCAAGCATTCTTGAATATAGTAGAGGTATTAGCACAGGTTACCTCATCATGAGTTTCCAAATCGGTCCTTCTCTATAGAGAAAAATGGGAAAATTTGCTGTATTATAACCATCATGGAGGTAGGATGTATGGGACGAAGCAAAGTAATTGCCATGAATAACATTACTTACACATAACTCCTGGACAAACACCTGCAACTGGCATTTTCCTCCATCTTTAGTATAATATTTCCAAGATGGGAAGATACACACATACGATTTAACAACATCAAATGCGATAGATGCTAAACTACGACTGGCTGGTTGTGCTTCCTCCACAGGAATAGGCGTACTAACTGGTGGAGTTGGGGTTCACCGTGATAGTACTGGCCCTTTGGGAACTGGAGCTGCCTTACTAACTACTCTTGTCTGGGAGCTCTGTGGTGGAGATGGTGCTGTGTCAACAAGAACTGGGTTACTATCGGCTGGGGTTAGGGTTAGATTGGATGAAGCTGGTTCTCTGTCCATCACAGTACGGGTACAATCTGCGAGAGTTTGGGTTATGTGTGGTAGGGCTGGTTCTTGTACATGTACAACCGGGGTGCTATCTCCACCAAGAGGTAGCACTGTTTTATTTGAAGACCGTGTTTTTATTCCGCTAGATACTAGCATCACCCGCTCCAATTCAAATGGCTGATAAACAAGAAACATAGTTGAATGTACAGACATTGTATGAGAGACAGATGCAATAGATAGTGTGGAAAAAAGAGAGCATGAAATAGTTGACATTTATATTGTTTAACTAAAATGGATAGCATGACATAATTTCACATATATGATGTCTATCTAAACGGGATAGCATAACATAACATAATTCAAAGATATGATGAATAACTAAACAGGATCGCATGACATAATTCACCTACATGTTATCTAAGTAATAAGGATCGCATCATTTAATTCACATATGTGATTTATATGCTAAACAGAGGGCATTCGATATGATCTATGAACTAAGAACATGGTGTTGAATATTGTGTATATGATGTCTAAACTATGCAATGCAAGACACCGTATGCATGATATGAGCAGTATAACCGTGCCAAGTTAGAGCATACACCTCAGTAGGGGAACATGACTGGTCATCTGTCTCTGAATCCATCTCTGAGGAGCTATCGGGACCCAACAAGAGATCTGCTTCGACAGGTAGCACTGTCTGCTCTGAAGGCCTTGTTTTCACTCCAGATTTTTCCATCTCCCACCCAAATGGCTGATTCACAGGAAGAGTAGTTTAATGTACAAACATTGTCGACAAATGGAAATGTAATGAAGAAAAGGATGGGCAAGATATCATTCAAATATATGATGCCTGGTTAAACAGGATGGCATTGCACATTTCACATATATTATGGCTGGCTAAAAGACATGAGACTGCATAATTCCCATATATGATATAGAAACTAAACCGGTGGCATTATAGAACATGTCTAAACTAAGCAGATGACATATATGATGTCAAAAGTAGGCACTGCATGATATGACTAACATCATCATGCCAATGTAGAGCAAACACCTTGGGGGTAAATAGGAGTGGTCAGTGGCGTCTGAATCTGCCTCAGAACAGATATCTTCCTCTGGATTACAATCTGGAGAGGGGTGGGGAGGGTTTGCCATTGAACGACCCACCATGGAGCGATGACTACATGACATTGTATTGCAGCACAAAACTCTTCTCTTTTTCTCTACATGTTCAGCATGACTGTGTACAATATCTGACATGCATACGAAAAAATATGGTGAGATTATGTAAGGAGAGCATGCAGAAATTTAGAGTGATGGTAACAACCAGTGGATGGATCCAAAAATAATGATAGCAGGCTGATGATTGCTTTAAATTAATAAAAATATAGATGATGATTGCTTTACTATTTGTTTCCCACCCAAGATGAACAACATAGGCATACCCTAGGTGAACCAAATATTAGACAAACATACTATTCATTGCTGCCTTGATATGTGCCCCATAACTAATTTAGAACTCAAGTTTGACCATTAATTTGGACCAGAGTTGGGAGTCCAAGAGCTGAACAGGATGATAAAGTAGCAGGTATGTTTAAGCAATGCATAACATAAGCAGAAACAAAAGAGTGCGACCTCTCTTGTGGACTCGTGTACTCCTCAGGTTCATCTGCTGAGTCGATGATGGTGATGCCGTTGGGGTGGGTGCCGGTGGCCGAGAAGGAGATCCGAGGCGGCGAAAGACGGTCAGGAGTCGTGATGTCTGGTTTGGTGGATGCTTCTGTCGATGGAGCAGCTCAGGTGACGTGGACGACATCGCGGTAGGAGCAGGACAAACCACATAAAGTTCCCTTTGACACGTACCTGTAACTGAAGTAATTCTGTAAGGGCTCATTTGGCTTGCATGATTCTTAAAATGCAGGGATAGGAAAAACGCCGGAATAGGATAGGAAAATGCACATGGTAAACAGAGCATTTGTAAACACAGGATTTATGTCAACTTGGATGTTGGGTTTACAGGAATTGGAAGAGCAGAGGAATGCAAAGAAACATGGCCAAAATAAAGAGAAACCATATGAAAGCATGTACAGTTAGAATGTTATTCTGGCACTAATGCACTTGGTCTTGTTTTCATGCATAGGATTTTGAAAAGTAGGTCCAGGTGGATGTTTTTCTTCATTCCTTTCAACAAAATGCATGAATAATTGAATAGTAGAGTGCCATTGGAAATTTCCCTATTGCTATGTTTTTCCGTTGAACCAAAATAGCCCTAATGGATCGACGTGAATGTATAGTAATAAGTGATGCAACAAGTGTACAACCTCTTTGCCGTAGGCGTGTCTACCTCAACATCATTGGGTTGGTCGCTGAAGCAGCTGAGGCAGAGGTGGCTGTCGGAGGTGTGGAGGAAGATCTGAGGAATCTGTAGACGGCGTCCAGGGCATTGCTCTGTTGTGATGGATCGTTCTGTCGTTGGAGCAGCTCCAGTGAGCCGTAAGACGTCAAGGCTGAAGCAGCACAAGACAGACATCGTCAATCTCAAGTGGGATTCTAATAGCATCTCCAATAGATGATGTAAAATGGATGTAAAATTAACATCACCAAAAACCACCTAACTACAATAGATGAGGTAAAAACTCTTGACTGAACTTAACTGTCGAAACTGAAATTTACTATGGAATCTGAATGCTACTGTAGAAACTGAACGCAATGGTAGCAGAGAGGCACTTGACATGTAGTTTAGGGAGGGCCTGTAGTTCATCCTCAACCTGCACCCCCCTGAGCCGCCAACCACCACCGGCTGAACCGCCGGCCCCAGCGCCGCCTCGCTGCCCCGAAACAACTCGCCACCGCCGCCTCGGCCAGCCCTCTAGGCCCCCCGCCCCCACCCTGAACCCTAATATAGATAGTGGGGTACCTCTCCGGAAAGCCCCCGTCCCCACTGCGGGTGGTTCTTCCTTAACTCCGGCGAGCCCCCCCAACCCCTGAAAATCGACTAACCCAAAAGTCGATTCAGTCAACTGAAGTGTGGCTTAATCGGAGCAGAGCAGCAGCACGAGCGAGGGGGAGAGCAGCAGCAGCAGCTGGGCGAGCGAGCGATCAAGCGAGAGCCTGAGCAGCAGCAGCAGCACGAGCGAGCGAGCGAGAGTCGGAGCAGCAGCAGCAGATCCGGCTAGTATGGCTGCCGCCGCCGAAAGGGCCTCGCACTGGGGGAGACCCGCCGTGGAGATGTCGCCCGTGGCGCCGGCTTCAAAGTAGCCGATCCATGGGGTGCGGGATGGAGCACCGTCGGCGCCGGGAGGTCGAGTTAAGGAGAAGGTGCATGCGATGAGTGTACAACCTCTTTGGTGGCGCCGAGTAGGCCTCAGCTTCGTCCGAGGAGTCGGTGAGGATGTTGCGGTTCCGGTGGAGTAGGTTAAGGCGGCGCTGTGGGGATGGAGCAGCCGCGATAGACGAGGCGATCATCGGAGCAGCTCCTTGGAGGTGGAGGACGGGGCGGCTGAACCGGCTGGACGGCGAGATGGACGACGGATCCTCATCCGGGGAGGTGGCCGAGGGACATCGAGCTGTTGCGGTGGACGACGTCGTCGGGGAAGAGGCTCCGGCTGGGCAGCGGTGACGTGGCGGACGGAGGAGGGTGGGGTTTCATGGCTGGAGCGGAGAGGTTATGGCGGCCTGGGATTTCGAATGGCGAAAAGGGGGCGATGGGAGGGGGTGAAGCATGACTTAGGGATGCGCTTGTCCAAAATGTAGGGTGTGTTACAAAAGTACCCCCCACCAAAAGTACCCCCCACCAATTTGAACCACCAATTACAAGCCTAAATAACGTGTAGTAATATTGTACTTGTACGTACCAAATCAATTCACATTTCCCTCAACCAAAAAGGAAACGAAAAAAATAAAACTATTCACACCACACAAAGAGAGAGTCTTGCCCCGTTTTACTATACAAATGCTATTCAAAGCTACTCCCTCCTTCCATCTATATAGGGCCTAATGCGTTTTTCGATGCTAACTTTGACCAAATATTAGAGCAATGATATATGACATGCAACTTACACAGAGCACACTGTTAACTTCGTCTGTGAAAGGTTCTTCCAATGATATAATTTTCCAATTGTGCATGTCATGTACTATTAATCTTGTCAATAGTCAAAGGCGGTCTTAAAAATCTCATTACGCCCTATATAGATGGAAGGAGGGAGTATGAATCCATGTTATGTCCGATTAAATTTTTTTGCTTGCTGTATAATGCATGTAACCTGCTCATACCAACATTTTAGTGCATTCCAAATGTCTATACTACCACTGCAATTTGAACTAAATTTGAATTTGTTTCTCTATTTCAATTAGAATCTACAGTCATGATTGTTGCCAACTTCAACCATCATAGTTTCCTTGCTATCCGCCAGATATAAATCGGTCAGCCTATAATGCAGGATGGCAGGCACACCATCATCAACAACTCCGTTTTTATAAGAGTAGAGATAAAATATATTAAATGTAGTATAACATGTTCATAAACACACCGTGTGTATCACCGTTATATATATTCACACATGTGTCGGTTTAAAACACTATGATAAATTCTTCAAATGTCCGAATTCGCTTTTTATAATAAAGTATATATGATCTTTATTCGTCTTTTACACCCACACAACCGTCTTATCTTTGTAGCTAGCGCTAACTTTCTCTTGTGCATGCACACGCCCGCATCCCTCTCACCCTCCCTCAGCATTCTCTAGCTCCATCGCGTAAATTCGTCTTTTCACTTTAGGTCGTTCACCCATGGTGTGTGTAGGCCCCCAGCTCCTTCTTTACGGCACACATCGATCGATATGCCTCTCTAGCCAGGTGTGCCTAGCACAAACACAAGCTTCCCCTCTTCTCTTGTCACCGTCCATGCCTCACTCCCACCACTCTTTTCATCGTTCTCGTACTTGCACACTCCTCCCCGCTCGATATACACTACTAGGGAAAACGCTATACACAAAGGTATAGCAGTAGCGTTGGTCAAAACTCGGCGCTAGTGCTACTTAGTACTAGCGCTTTTTGCAAAACCACGCTACAACCATTATCTTAGCAGTAGCGCGTCTTCACAGAAAAGCGCTACTACTAAAATTCCCTCACTAGTGCCGGTAGGCTAGGAATAGTAGCAGCGCTTCTCCCAGAAGCACACTCCTGCTAAAAACATTGTAGCAGCGCGTTTCTGCTGTAGAGCGCTACTGCTATGTAAAAAAAATAGAAAAATAAGTAGAAAAGTAAATGAAAATGAAAGAAATAGAAAAAGGAGAAATGAAAAAAAGAAAATGTAAAGAAAACAAAAAAAACGAAAAAGAAAACAGAAAGGGTTAGCTGCAGCGCGTTTCTCTGGAACACGCTATAGCTATCTTAGCTATAGCGCGTTTCGGCAAAACGCGCTACTGCTAGTTTGACTCAAATCCCGGCAGCCCGGGCTCAAAATTTCGCTAATTTCTTCCGCCCCTCTCTACTCCCCCCTGTCCCCCAACTGCTCCATCGCCGCCGTTGCCCTGCCGCCTTCGAC
This sequence comes from Triticum aestivum, assembly GCF_018294505.1. Classification (NCBI taxonomy): domain Eukaryota; kingdom Viridiplantae; phylum Streptophyta; class Magnoliopsida; order Poales; family Poaceae; genus Triticum; species Triticum aestivum. The sequence goes on along the minus strand of NC_057803.1, from coordinate 735,811,031 downwards.
CACACCGCCACCGCCCGAGGCCGCCTTGTGACACTCCAATTTTTTTTTTGTGATTTTGTTTTCAGAAAGAGCCTTGCTTGGTTTAAAAGAAGGTCATTTAAACCCTTCCTAAAAACCATCTTCTAAGTTTTCCCTCTCAAAAATCCTTTTCTTGGATTTAGTTTCTTTTAAAAAGAAAACCCTTTTAGTTTTTTGGCTTTTAATTTGGTTTTGATCCCTTCAAAATTTTACCATGCCTCCTATGGTGAAATTTTCCCAAAACCCCTCCTCCCACTTTGGTACAACCCAAACATTCTGTCCAAACTAATAAAATCCATTTTTGGATTTTATTCCAATTATTTCTCCTCCCAAAATAATTTTGTCCTTTCTTTTGAGCCTAGGTGATTTGCAAAGCAAGTACCCTAATGCTTTTGACTTTTGACCTCAACTCAACACCCCTGGATAGTCCTTTGTACCCACAACCCAGAACCATCTTGATCCACTCTTCTCCTGTTCAAATATTTCAAATTTCACTCACTGCAAGTTTGGACCAGATTTGCCAAATTTGGTGAAATTCATATCTACACCTCTCCAAAAATTCCACAAATATTCAGGCAGCCTTAGATGCAATGAGAGGACCCTCCACCAAAAACCAGCTCAAGGAAAAATCCCTACATGCCTAGATCATTCTGTCGAACACCTTGCATGCACTGTTTCTGTTCATCTTCAGTTAAGTTCAGAGTTTCAGTGTCGATCTTCGTCAGAAATTCAGTCACATGCTCACAGTGCACTTGGCACGTTGCACACGGCCTAGCTTGCTTGTCCGGAGCCTCACACGCGCGCTTGGCGCCTTCGTGGTGTCGGTGGCGCCCTGGCCTGCCTGCGCCGGCGTGCTTTGCGGCGGCCGAATCACCGTAGCGGCCGACAGGGAGCAGAACGGCGGCATAACGCCGTTCGGCGCCGCCCAAACCCCCTAGTGGCTCTGCGTGGCCATTTCCCCGCCAGCGCCCACATGCAGCACCGTCGCCGTGGCGCGGCACGCACAGAGCATGCTCCCTGCCGCCGACGGGCCCGCGCCGCCCCGTTCCGTCAAGCTCCCCCTAAGCAACCAAATCCCGACGCGGTTAGCACCTAACCGGAACCAGGGAACTCCCACAACGACGCTCAACCTCTGAACCCTCTCGTGCAACCGCAGCGCTGCCGTAATCACCTCGCCGAAAAACCCCGTTCTCGGCAACCGCCTCGTGGCGGCTATATATAGCACCCCGAGCTTGCTCTCGCCCCCGCACACCTCCTCTACCTCTCCAGACCTCGCCAAGTCCCTGGAAGGGCCACGAGGAGCTCTCCTTCCCCGACTCCGGCCACTTCGTTCCGCCTCGGCCCCCACCTTGATTCACTCCGGTGAGGTCATCTCCGGTGCCCTGACCTCGTCAGATACCTTCTCATGCTATCGCGAGTCTAACCCCCTCCCCAATTCCACCTCCGCCGCTCTCTCCCGCGAGATCCACGACCACCCGAATCGCCGTCCGCCGGACCAAGCGTCGCCGCCGACGTGGTACTCGCCGGTGATCACCACCACCTCCCACAGACGCGGAATGGCGCCCTGAACATGTAGGTACTCTCCGATCTCCCTGCCTCGCCGTGGATCGCCGCCGGCGACCACCGCGGCTCTCGCGCGCCGACGAGCCCCGACTCCCTCGTTTGAAATTTCAAACCTGACGGGTGGGACCCGCCCGTCAGCCTCTCCTTTGTTTTTTTGAATCGTTTACTGAAAGCGTACTCTGGCAAATACGCTACCACTCTGAACCGTTTTTTTGGATTTTTTTGCAAAGCCCCCTGGAAGTTTTCTGTTTCATTACAATTGGGTCCTTGGGTTAAAACCCTTATAACTTTTAATCAGAAAAGTATTTTTGATTAATTCTTTTTCTGTTCTCTTTAGATTTTTGTCTAGTTTTTTATCATATTTATTTGAAAAATAGTTGGAACACTTTTCTGTACACTCACGGTATTTACATTGCGTATGTATTTTTCTTATACCGTAGATACCGGAGGAGGTGACGGAGCTGCAAACTTCGCACAATTAGACTCCAACTACTCCGAACCAGGCAAGCATGTTTGAACTCTTGATATGATGAGTGTTGTTGCATGTTTGCATTTTAGTATAGTCATGGCATGTTTATGAACATCACTTTGAATGTTATATCTCATGCACATAATCGGAAAGTAAGTTTCGGAAAAAATTATGTTGTTGGATACATATTTGCATAGCCATGTGTTGGCATGAGGATGGGAAAGATGGCAGTGTTGTGACATGCCAGTCTTATGCCAGATAATTTGACTTCTGTGTCATCGTGAAACAAATCACATTTCCATTCATTCCTTCCTATACTGTCACATGTTTTCCGAAAGGAATATGGCATAGTAAGTTGCAAATCGTTTTCCTGGTACACACCAAATAGAGAGGCCGGGGTGAGGGTTCCATGGCCCTGGATTAAAGCCTGTCATCCGGTCAGGGGGCATGGGTGTTTCCGGTTGGGACCGAGAGGGGGGCACCCCTTAGAGTGCGCGTATAGAAATTTGATCCCATGCTATTCGAGGTTGTGGACTGCCTGTCTTAAAGTTTTTCTTGGACGTTGTCTAGGGTGATTCCTGGCATCGTGAGGTGAAATGGGTGTGTACTAGTTAAATGTGTTTCTACTAAAATACCGTAAACGGAACTAGTCCTTTGTGACTACGGAAATTCGTTGGCTGTGGTCAGTTCATCCAAACTCTGCAGAGTCTCAAATCTTTCAATTATCTTGTACTTTGTTCAAGTACTATATTCATCTTATCTTGTCAGGTATCAGCCTCAGTGACAAAAACTCTGGTGGGATTTATGTGTGATAAATCCAGTTAAAAGATTATTCTTGTGGATGTGATGTCGCCCAGACGTCCGACTGTGGCATTTCTTTTAAAGCCCTTTATGTGATGTTGCCCAGACGTCCGACTGTGGCATTTCTTTTAAAGCCCTTTATGTGATGTCGCCCAGACATCCGACTGTGGCATTTCTTTTAAAGCCCTTTATGTGATGTCACCCAGACGTCCGACTGTGGCATTTCTTTTAAGCCCTTTATGTGGTGTCGCTTAGACGCCCGACTGCGGCATGCATTTTATTTATTTACCTTTCGAGGCGTCGCTCCAGACACCCGATCGGTTTTCAGTTATTTATTTTGTTTATCAAGTCCTGCAACATTACCGTTGTTATATGAGCATCATCCTTTATTCATGACGCATTCATGCATTCATTGATTATATCTTTTGTCCGAACTATCTTGCGAGTACTTTCAAAGTACTCACCTGGCTTGTTGATTTGGCCAGATGTTGATGAGGGCGATCTCATGGATGAAGAGTTTGATAGCGAGTCCGACGCCTAGAGGAGTCCCAGTCAGTCCCGTGCGATCCTGTCTTGGTCATTGTATTATCCGCTTCCGCAACCCCCGAATAAATCCATCGAGCCTCACCTCGATGCTCGATGGGTTGCCAGTAGAAGTCAAGTTATCCTCCACCACTTTATATGCGAGCTAGTAGCATACCACCACACCCCTGTGCCATAACCGCCTTTATGTAAGATATCGGCGAGTTTGTAACAAATTGTTGAGCAGCCTCAGCTCAACCCTGTAATATATTTAATGCTACTGGTCCTCTGTTTATCAAGTATTTGTCTACCAGAAAGGATGACTTTTCCTATACTGGGATTTAAAGATCGATTTTCTCAATATTTATTTATTGGAAAAGTCGGTCGTGACAGACTTGGTAACCAAAGCCAGGCTGACTGTAGGAAGCCACTAGGTGCGATCGCTAATTGGTTATTAGCATGATAGAGATATTCATGTTTTTACAAATGTAGTCATTTTTCTGACACTCAGCATAAAATTTATGATCTGATCACTCAGAATTTTTGCCTACTTTTGTAGATGGCCGGCAACGACTGCGAGTCTCAAATGTTTGCCAACGTGCCTGAGGGGTTCGTCAAACTCCTCTCCTTCATCGTTCAGGTCGCGATGGGGCCATCTGTGCGCCCAGTCTTCACGCTTTATCCACACAAGATCGACGACAATCTGACCATGCACCAGGCCGCGGTGCAATTCAAGGGAGGCCATGCTGAAATACGCCGCCTCCGATTCGTGGGGAGAGCCATGCCTACAGAAAAGCATGCTATGCAGATGGCTGCCCGCGAGACGATAGCCCGTCTTTGGGATGTTCCTCCTGCAATGAAGACCCGTCGCTACCGCTACCTTCCATGCCATGTGCCTTACACCTGTCACTACTCTTTCTCTTGGCCCAGAGGAGAGCCAGACGAAGCCTTTGAGATGCTTGTCGAGTACCTCCGAGCCCTGGAGGAAGCATTCGACTGCATGGTGGATGACCTCGTAGCTGCACGCATGGACTCAGTTCATGGCTGTGCTGCTAATAGGAGGGAACTCCTGCACACCGCTCCACCACTGACTTTTGTATCATCCGCAGCCTCTCACTCGCCTACCATACTCGCCTCTGCTCGTTGTCTGCCTACCACAGAGGAATTTAACCAGGCTATTGCACCCACTCCCGTCCGCTCTGCACCACTTGTTGCACCCACTCCAATACGTGCTACCCCACCTATTCCACCCACTCGTATTCGTGTTATTCCGCCTACGGCACCTGCTCCATCAGCTCAGCACAATTTCTCGTCTGGAACCTATTAGCGAGGAGGAGGTTGATTCCCCAGCGTCTCTGCGTCTCACCCTCGGCAGGCCAAGGGAGATCCTCACCATCTCCGACTAAGTACGCATAGACGCCATGCGATGTATCGACTTGTGTAATATGTTTTTATGTACATAGGTTGTGAGAAGTAGCCTGTTTGCGCATCATGTAGGATTTGGAGGAGTGCACTAGTTTAAATAACATGTCAGGATTATGTACGCATATCCTGAGTGATGTAATGTATAATTATGCCCGCGTGTAGGATATGCAATAGTCCTTCTCCACGCAAAAATCGTGTGTTTCCAAAAATATCCTGGAGTTTAAAAATGTTCTTTGTGTGTGATTTTATTGACTTTTGTGACTCTCTTTCTTATCTTACGAGTTCACAAAATATATCCCCAAAGTGAAAGATGTCTCGTCCTTGGACGCGCTCCATGCCAACTCAGCCAGAAGAAAATTATGGCACACCGCAGAACCACAATTTCACTCAGGGTCAGACAAGTCAACAGGACAGTGAAACAACTTCTACACAAGTTTGTCGTTTGTATCAACAGAGTCAGCAGCAACACTAGGAAATGATGAACCAATTCATCAATATGGGAAGTAACCATGGTCAGTATCAACCGCAATCCAAATTATCTGAGTTACAAAAGATGCGTCCTCCAACATTTTCTCATACTGACAAGCCTCTTGAGGCCGATGACTGGCTTCGAGACATGGAGAGAAAATTAATTATCGCACAGTGTTCGGACCGTGAAAAAGTACTGTATGCACCACATTATCTCATAGGACCAGCCGCATCGTGGTGGGAAAACTTCCTGCACATGCACCCCAACGAAAATGAAATCACCTGGGAAAATTTCAAAGAAGGTTTTCGTGGGACACATATTCCTAAGAGCGCCATGAAAATCAAGAAGAAAGAATTTGATGAACTCAAGCAAAGGGCCATGATAGTGTCAGAATACAACAGCCAATTCACTCTGCTGTCTCGCTATGCCAATGAAGAACGCATGACCGAGAGCAAGAAGATGGAAAAATTCTTGGAAGGCCTGGCACCCGCCCTTAAGTGCCAGCTAGTTGTGCATACCTTTCCAGATTTTAAAACACTGGTGGATAAGGCCATTACCCTGGAAAAAGAGCGACGTAGCCTGGAAGATTTCCGCAAACGAAAAAGTGACCAGACTACTTTTACTCGCAATCACAGAAGCAAGAAGGAATTTTAGAAGGGGGATTCACACAAAACCCCAACGAATAATTCACGTCCAATCAAGAATTTCCATGCAAGAGACAAAGAGTTCACCTATCGCCCAGGCGTTACCTGTTATGCTTGTGGAGAAGAAGGGCACTATGCCAAGCAGTGCCCCAAGCCAAGGAGCTCAACCCCGAAGCTCAATAATGGTGGAATTAATTCAGCACCAAAGCGAAGCAATTTAAACCCCAACAACAACCACCGGAAAGGTCACTTGAACCACATGACCCGAGAGGAAGCACAGAACGCCCCAGATATCGTACTCGGTACGTACCCCGTCAACACAATACCTGTCATGGTTTTGTTTGATTCTGGAGCTTCTCACTCATTCGTTTCGAAAAGTTTTGCTTTGCAAAATAATTTTTCGATGCTTCCCTTGGAAAAATCAATGATCATCAAGTCCCCTGGAATTAAGCAAGTAACCCAGAATTACTGTCAAGGTGTGGTTATTGAATTTGAAGGATTGAAGTTTTACGCCAACCTTATTGTACTGGAAAGCAAAGGACTGGATGTCATCCTAGGAATGGATTGGTTAACCACCAACAAAGGTTTTATTGACTGCTTCAACCGTACCGTGATTATCACACACCATCATGGGAAGAAAATAAAAGTTTCAGCCAAAGAGAGACAAATACCTCGGCAACCTAGATTAAACAAGGTGGGCGTTTCTGAGCTGAACAAGGTTCCAGTAGTATGTGAATTCCCAGACGTATTTCCAGAAGAACTACTAGGCATGCCACCAGACCGAGAGATAGAATTCAGCATTGAGCTAGCACCCGGAACCGCTCCTATTTACAAGAAACCTTACAGAATGGCACCATCCGAATTGGTAGAGTTGAAGAAGCAAATAAAAGAATTATTGGAGAAAGGATACATACGAGCTAGCTCCTCACCTTGGGGTTCTCCAATTTTATTTGCCAAGAAGAAGGATGGGACAATGAGGTTGTGTATTGATTATCGAGCTCTCAACATGGTCACAATCAAGAACAAATACCCAATGCTCGGAATAAATGATTTATTCAATCAGCTCGCACAGACCAAAGTCTTCTAAAAAATTGACTTGAGATCAGGATACCACCAATTAAAAGTACGAACAGAAGATATTCCCAAGACCGCATTCACCTCCAGATATGGGCTGTATGAGTTCACAGTGATGCCATTCGGGCTAACCAATGCCCCCGCATATTTTGTTCACCTCACGAACAAAGTATTTATGAAGTATATGGACAAGTTTGTTGTGGTATTCATCGATGATATTCTGATATATTCCAAAACACCAGAAGAGCACGCCGAACATCTCAGGATTGTACTCGGAGAACTCAGGAAACATCAACTGTACGCCAAATTCAGCAAATGTGAATTTTGGCTAAGGCAGGTGGGTTTTCTGGGCCACGTGCTAACCCAAGAAGGTATTGCAGTAGACCCGGAAAAATTCAAGGCCGTACTTGGCTGGAAACCACCAGCTAACGTAACGGACGTACGGAGTTTTTTGGGAATGGCAGGCTATTATCGGAGATTTATTGAAGGATTCTCTACTATAGCAAAGCCCATGACACAATTGCTCAAGAAAGGCAAGAAGTTTGAATGGACAGAAGCATGTGAGAAAAGCTTCCAAGAGCTAAAAAGCAAATTAACAATGGCACCAGTACTAATTATGCCAGATATACACAAAAATTTTGAGGTATATTGTGACGCATCCCGGAAAGGCCTCGGATGCGTATTGATGCAAGAAGACAAGGTAGTTGCATATGTCTCTAGACAACTACGCAAGCATGAGGAAAATTATCCCACTCATGACTTGGAATTAGCAGCAGTCATTCATGCACTCAAGGAATGGAGACACTTCCTACTTGGGAATCATTGTGAGATATACACAGACCATAAGAGTCTTAAGTATATTTTCACACAGCCAGAGTTAAATTTACGACAACGACGCTGGTTAGAGTTGGTGAAGGATTATGATGTTGGAATCCACTATCATCCCGGAAAAGCAAATGTTGTGGCAGATGCACTTAGTCGAAATCACAGCACGGACGATGATAATATACCAAAGTTGAGGCCAGAATTTCAGTAGGAATTTGCCCGACTGAATCTAATAATGGTCACCGAAGGCAGTGTGTCGAATATAGAAATACAACCTACCCTGATGGAAAGGATCAAGGAAGCCTAGCACGGACACCCCAGCATTGAGGGCATAAAAAGAAAAGTGAGTTTGGGAAGAGCCTCAGAATTCAACGTAGATGAGCAAGGAATATTGTGGTACGGAGAGAGGCTATGCGTACCAAATGTCAGGGACCTCAAACAACAGATATTGACTGAAAGTCACACAACTCTGTATTCAATCCATCCTGGAGGAACAAAAATGTACGAAGACCTTCAGGAAATTTGTTGGTGGCACGGTATGAAGAGAGATATAGCCACGTTCATTGCATGCTGTGACTCTTGTCAACGTATCAAGGCCGAGCACCAGAAACCAGCCGGACTGTTACAGCCAAATAAGATACCCGAGTGGAAATGGGACGAGATTGGAATGGACTTTATCGTTGGACTGCCACGGTCACGACCCGGAAACAATGCCATATGGGTCATAACCGATAGATTAACCAAGGTGGCACATTTTATTTCGGTAAAAACAACTTACACCACTCAGAGACTGGCCAGACTTTATCTTGCCCGTATCGTCTGCCTGCATGGAGTCCATAAGACTACCATCTCCGATAGAGGCACACAGTTCGTCTCTACATTCTGGGATCACCTACAACAGGCACTGGGAACCCAACTAGCCTTCAGTACCGCATACCATCCCCAGACTGATGGGCAGACAGAACACGTAAACCAAATCCTAGAAGACATGCTAAGAGCCTGTGTCCTCACCTACGGGAACAGTTGGGAAGAAAGGTTGCCATATGCAGAGTCCGCATACAACAACAGCTATCAAGCCAGCTTGCAAATGGCACCCTTTGAAGCTCTATATGGGAGAAGATGTCGTACCCCGCTAAATTGGTCAGAGACCGGAGACAGCCATATCTTTGGCCGAGATATGCTCAAGGAGGCCGAGGAGAAAGTTAAGATAATTAGAGAACGACTCAAAACAGCTCAAAGTCGGCAAAAGAGTTATTACGACCGAAAGCATCGGGAAATCAGTTTTGAACCCGGAGAATTGGTGTACCTGAGAGTTTCTCCTATGAAGGGTCTGCAACGATTCAAGATTAAGGGGAAACTAGCACCAAGATTCATCAGACCATTTCATATAGTGGCCCGACGAGGCAAGGTAGCCTACCAGCTAGACCTACCCGGAGACTTATCCGGTATCCACAACGTGTTTCACATCTCGCAGTTGAGAAAATACATGAGCAACCCAGAGTGTCGTGGGAGAACTGATGATCCACGAACACCTATGGGACCGGCGGACCGAGCCCCTTTTCGGTTCGGCGGGGGGCGGAGATCGCACGAAGAGCAGATTGAGGCGAAGCACACGAGTGTTTTACCCAGCTTCGGAGCTCTCCGGAGAGATAACACTCCTACTGCTGCATGTCTGAGTGTATTCAGTTCTTGCTCGAGACCGAGCGTGAGTGTTTTCTGCCTCCGAAACTCCGAACCCCCTCTACGTTGCACATGGGCCTCCTTTTATATGCTCAAGGGGTCTCCGACAGGTGGCAACGTAGATAAGGGTAAAAATGGAAAAGGAGTTGTGGTTGGTACAACTACCTGTACAGTGTACCCTACCTAACCCTAACGGCAGGGGACAAAGGCATTAAATGCCCATCCGCGTCGCCCGAATAGTGCAAAAAGGGACCGTCAGGGGCGCCACCGCTTGCCACGATGGTAATCTTGTCAGCGTCGCTTGCCACCGCGCACCCCTGGCTGCACAGCCTCTCGCCACGCGTGTCTGGAAAGGCCCTAGGGCGACACGTATGTGGATGTGCTGGAGCGCGGGTACAGGATGGTAGCTTGCCGCGGTCGTTGTCTTGTCGCGCCCGGAAGCTTGTCGCTCACCGGACCTTGCCGGGACGCGTGGCGCGTCGCGGAAAGTTCCTCGAAATGCCTTGGTTGGCCTTCCCGGCAAGCTCCTCTTGCCGGGGCCTTGTCTCCTTGGCTTGAATATTTTGTTCTTGAATGGCTCCAAAGAAGCCGCGGAGGACCTTGGCGGTCCCCCAGCAAGCCTTGCCGCGGGGCGCTGCAACTACCGGTGCACAAGTTCGGGATACTAGGGTACCCCTACTCTAGTACATCGACAGGAGCCCCCGGGCCTGGGCCACATACGGTGCCGAGCGCTGTTGGGCCAGGCCCAAAACAGGGCACGGGCACGCGCGGCCTGGGTTACGCCGTATCTCATTCCGCATCCACCGCGCCCTCCCCTAACGGCACGCGTTGAATGCGGCATCGTGGGAGAGATCATGGGCTGTTTCTTTATTCGGAAAGGTGGAACGCCCGCCCCCTCCCTCTTTATAAGAAGGGTAAACAGGGGCAGTTCGCTCACGTCGCCGATTGCTGTTTCCAATCTCGAAAAACTCCGCTGCTCCCCCCTTCTTCCCAAGGTCGAAAGAGAGCAGCGCTCCACCCCCCATCGCCACCGGCACCACCCACGCTACCGATCCCCCTCACTACCTCCGCCATGGCTCCGAAAGCCGCGAAGGTTGTGAAGACGGCCGAGGTGCAGCGGCTCGTGGCGCTGTGAAAGGAGCGGGCCATCTTCCCACCTCAGCTCGCCGCGAGGGAGCTGAGGGAGTACTACTACCTCTTCTGGTCGACGGAGATGCGAGCGCATCCGCGCACGAAGGTACTCCCAGCTGCCACCTCAGGACTGAATCCGAGCGGGTATCCCTTCTTCGCGTTGTTCTTCTATTGCGGGCTCTGCCCGCCCTTCTCTAAATTCTTCTGCGACATTATGAACACCTACGGGTTCCGCCTCCTTGACTTCACCCCCAATGCCGTTCTGACCATGGCAGTTTTCGCACATCTCTGCGAAAACTTTGTCGGAGTCCACCCAAATGTAGCCCTTTTCCGCCACTTCTTTATGCCCCGAGTAGAGAGAGGAGAGCCCTTATCCGGCGGAATCTCCTGGATCTCGAGAGCCGGCAAGAAGGAGGCCTATCTGGAGGGAGAGCTCCGCAGCAAGTGGGAGGAATGGAGAGCAGAATGGTGTTGGATTGTAGAGGAGAACCCACAGCCTTTTACCGCCCAGCGTCAAGCCCCAATAGTGCGCGGCAACGATTGGAGCAATGTGGCCCCGGAGGAGGATAGGCTGAAGATTGCCATCACCCGGATCCTGTGCCTTAGGCTTGCCGGGCTCACTGTAGGCGCCGTAGGCGCAGATTTTCTTCGCCGCCGCATCGCCCCCCTGCAGGAGAGGAGGAGACCTGCTTGGGAGTTCCAGAACGCGATGGATATCATGAGGCTGCGCCCGGGCCTCAACTTCAACTTCACCATCCTGGAACTGGACGCGATGCTCCTGGAGTTGTTCAAGCACGATCCCCAACATCCCTTCACGCTGCCATGGGGTGTAGTTCCGCTGTGCAACAACTCATCGCTCGACCGCATCCACGCAATGATGCCACTGTGCGATTCACATGGAATCGTTCCCACCTGGCAGGAGCCTGCGGACGCCGTTGTGCAGGAGTTCTTCGACGGCTTTGTTGAAGTGCCAGTCCGCGCCGACGAGCAGAGGAGCCTTACCCGCGACACCACCGAAGAGGAGATGCAGCGCATCGCCACTAGGCTGGAAGAGGCGGCGGCAGCCGCTGTCGCGGGCCAGTTTGGATTCACCGAGGAGGAGGCAGAGGCAGCAGAGGCGGCAAGCCTTGTCGAGCGAGAGGAGCTTGCCGCGAGGGAGATCTTGCCGGGTCTGAAGCCGAGTCGAGCGAACCCGCCGAGGGCGCGGGCGGCTCGTTGGAGATCGACTCCTCCTCCTTCCCTCCTTCAGACAGCTTGCCGCAAGCGGAGCCCCCAGCTCCACCAAGAAGGCGTCTCCGCAGGGCCGGAGACGTAGCGGGGCGGCAGACGGGCCAACAGCCGCCGCACCGCGCGACGCGCTCCACCGCGGCAAGCACCGTTGCCGCGGGAGCACCTCACGCTGCTGCGACAACTGGAGTGGGGCCCTCCCGGACCACCGCTTCTGATCCCGCCAAGCGGCCCAGGGAACCTACTCCTCCGCCTCGCCGCGCCGAAGGTGGGCCGGACTTCGACCTCTCCGCTCTGAGCTCCGACGAGGAAGACGAAGAGTAAGTTTCCTTGCTATGTTTGTAATTCTTCAATTCTTGTCTTGTCTTGTATCTGATTTGCTTTACTCCGAATCCATTCCTTTTCAGGACTCTGACTCAAAGAGCGGCGAAGAGAGCCAAGGTCCCGGTGATTGTCATCGAGGACGAACCCACCGCGTCAGCAGGGGGTGAGTCCGAGACCACCTTGTCGGACCCGGCAACCATTCCCCGAAGAAGCCCCCAACGCAGCCCCCAGCGTAAGTACATTATTTACTTCTTGCTGTTATGTGCACATAGGTGCTCTTTCTTTGTTAACCTCTGATTATTGTCTTGTGTAGGAGCAGAGCAGCCTCACCAGGAGTGCCCGGAAGCCGCTCTCGACATGCCATCCGCTTCGACTACACCGCCAAGGGAGGATTCCCCGGCAAGGGATCGTTCTCCGGCAAGGGAGAATTCTCCGGCAAGGGGCAGGTCTCCGGCAAGGGACAGCACAGGTAATCCTCTTTTCCTAAAAACTTCCCTTGGGCTCTTCTTCTTCTGATTCTCTTTTTGAACATTTGCTTGATTCTTCTTCCTTTTCCGGTTGTCAGGTCCATCCGCCACGGAGCCAATGGACACCAAGGCCGCCGGCGAGGAGAACGCGCGCGGCAATACTAACGACGCCGTTGTCATCGAAGAAGAGGCCGGCGCTGATGATCCCACCGATGAGGAGGCCGCCAAGGCCGCCGCCGCAGAAGCAGGCGAGGGGTCCGGCGATCGCACTGACGGCCCCGAGGCCGCAGGAGCGTCAGGCGCTGCGCCGACCGTCGATCCCTCCGCCGCTGCTGCAGCGTCAGGCTCCGAAGAGTCCCAGCCCGGCGCTTACTTGAAGGCCGGCGACGGCATCTTCATCAAGCTCCCCTGGGCGTCGAGCTCCAGGGTGCCGGTCGAAGGAGAAAACTTCGACGAAGAGTTGCTCGCCTCCGCTGGGCTGTCGCTGGTCGATGCGGCAAGCAGCAGCAGCGGCGAGCCTGAGGAGGAGCAGCTGCTGCGGAAGCTGTTGTCGCTCTACCGCACCCGGCAGGCCAAGCTGGTGTCCCGAGAAGCGCTTGTCGCGAAGGCAGGAGTGGACATGGAGAAACGCACGGAGGAGCTCCGGGGCCTCAACTAGGAAGCTCTCCGGTCCTTGGCAAAGAAGCGGGAGCGACTCGCCGAGGAGCGCACGGCCTTCCTCCTTAAGAAGGGTGAAGTCGAAGAGCAGCAGCGTCTCGCTGCCGAGAAGCTGTCCGCGCGGGAAGGCGAGTTGACGCAGCGGAAGGCCAATATTGACAGCCACGAGGAGGAACTTGCCGCGCGCGAGCAAGCACTTGGCGGGGCTCTCAAGGAAGCAAAGGATGCCGCCGCAGCTGCCGAGGCCGCCAAGAAGGAGCTGGAGATGAAGGTGGCGCAGCTGGAGGCCGATCTGAAGGCGAGCGGCGAGGAGCTTGCCGCGCTCAAGCGTGAGCGCGAGAAGGATGCCGCTGCTCATGGCGAGCTGCAAGGTCGTCTCACCGAGAGGAGCAAGGAGCTCAGCGCCGCCAAGGACCTCAACGCTGATCTCGAACTTAAGCTGGCCACCTTGACCGAGACTCTGGACGGCGCCAGGAAGCAGGAGGCGGCCTTGAAGGAGAAGATCAAGGCCGACGAGGTGCTGCTGGCGAGTGCTGCTGCCGCCCAGAACACCTTCAGGGAGACTGTGGAGCACTGGACCGAGGGTCTTGTGAATGCTGCCGCAGTCATCGACAGGGAGCTGGCGCAGCTGGGGATGGAGGATTTCAGGTACTCCTCTGACGAGCACCTCCAACCCAGCGTCAAGCTCAGCTTATTCTTCAAGGGCGTGGCGACGGCCCTCCAGCGACTCCGGGAGAAGATCCCAAAGCAGCTGGCCGATGAGTCGCGCCAGATCTGCACGGGAGCTCTTCAGAAGGTGCTGGTGAAGGTGGCCTTCCGCAACCCGGGCCTCAACCTCACCAACGTCCTCAAGTCCTTGCCGCTGGACACCGATCTGGAAGCGCTCAAGGCCCTTGTCGCACCCATTGTGGACAAGGTGAGCGGGATCAAGAGGGTTGAGGGCGATCGCGTAGATTAGGCCACTCGTTTTCTCTTTTTCTTGTCGCTGCTGTCCATGTCATGAGAACAATCTATTAGAGCTGCGACAAGCTATCTTGTAATATGACTTTATTTTGGATTGCGATTGCTATGTTCTTTCCTGTACTTGACTCCTTCCTTTGTATGTTTTTGCCCTACGCTTTTAGGGAACTTGTCGGTGCAGCCACCTGAGCCGCGAGCACTGAGTGCGGAACGTCAGCAGCCTGCTGGCGGTGCCGCTACCGACAAGAAACCTTGTCGCGACTAGTCGCAGCTCACTTAACTTGTTGAGCGGACTCGAAACAAAGTAAGGGCGCAACTAGCTACGAGTTGGTTCCTCCGCGCACCAGCTTTCCATAAAAAGCACGATCGTTCGAGGAAGATAACTTGAAAATTTTAAAACTGATTGCTAAAACTTTGGCAACTTAGCTTTTCTGTCGTTTGCTTCCCGGTAAAGCGAAACTTTCTCGAACAACATTCGGTCCACACCATTATCTTCTCCTTCCCCCGGCAAACTTGTGTGCGAGGGAACCTTCCTTTCCTTGAGAAAGAGAAAGAAGAGAAAATAACGATATGGAGCCTTACGGCTCGTTATTGCTTACCGGGTTCAGGTGCTGCACAAAGTGTCAGATAACACATGCAAAGTAGAAAGCATAAAATTGACAAGATGTGCGGAGCACATGAGCTTTACTTATGCACGGGATCTGCGCCTGGCTTCGTACAAAGGATTACATGCAACATCGGCAAGACTTGTACGAAAGGTGGTTGCCGGAATAGGTTCCGGCAACCGCGCCCTACGGGTAAAACTTACGAAGATGTTCAATGTTCCAGGAGTTGCTCACCGGAATGCCATCTTCGGTCTCAAGGCGGACAGCGCCAGGCCTAGTGACTCATTTCACCCGGTAAGGGCCTTCCCACTTCGGCGTCAACTTGTTGGAATTCTTGGCGGACTGAACGCGCCGAAGAACAAGGTCCCCTTCCTCGAGACTTCTGGCACTAACTTTGCGGCTATGGTAGCGATGCAAAGCTTGCTGGTATCGAGCAGCTCGTACAGCGGCCTGAAGACGGTCCTCCTCAAGGAGCAGCGCGTCGTCTTGTCGCAGCCGCTCTTGCTCAAGCTCATCATAAGCGAGCACTCGAGGTGACCCATATACGAGTTCTGTGGGGAGAACCGCCTCTGCTCCATAGACTAGAGCAAAAGGTGTCTGGCCAGTGGCTCGATTTGGCGTCGTCCTGATCGACCAAAGAACCACTAGCAGCTCCTCAATCCAGTTTTTTCCGCACTTTTGCAGCCTGTCGAAAGTCCTGGTCTTGAGTCCGTGCAGCATTTCAGCGTTTGCCCTCTCCGCTTGACCGTTGCTTCTCGGATGAGCGACAGAAGCGAAGCAGACCTTGGCGCCAAGATCTTGGACGTACTGCATGAAGGTGCGGCTCGTAAATTGCGTGCCGTTGTCAGTGATGATCCTGTTAGGGATCCCGAAGTGGCAAACAATCGACCTGAAGAACTTGACTGCTGACTGTGCTGTCACCTTCCTCACTGGTTCCACTTCCGGCCACTTTGTGAACTTGTCGATTGCAACGTACAAGTACTCAAAGCCCCCGACAGCTCGGGGAAAGGGGCCGAGGATGTCGAGCCCCCAGACCGAAAATGGCCAGGATAAAGGGATCGTCTGGAGAGCTTGAGCTGGCTGGTGTATCTGCTTGGAATGGAGCTGGCACGCTTCACACTTGGTTACTTGTGCAGTTGCATCCTGGAGGGCTGTCGGCCAAAAGAAACCTTGCCGGAACGCTTTGCCGGCAAGTGCTCTTGCGCCGATGTGGTGGCCACATATGCCTCCATTTATCTCTGCCAACAGCTTTTGTCCGTCTTCCCGGTGAATACACTTCAATTTCACACCGTTGAGCCTTCTTCTGTATAGTGTGCTGTCGACAAACTGGTACATACTTGACTGCCGGGCTACTCTTTCCGCTTCTTCTTGCTCTTCGGAAAGTTCTCCCGTCTGAAGGAAACGGACAATCTGCTGTGCCCATGCTAGAGCTTGCGGCTCGACAACAAGGACTAAAGGCATATCTGCTGCTGCGGGAACATCCGCTTCAACGGCGAGAACCTGCGGCTCAGCCGGAGCTTGACATTCCCCAGCAAGCTTGCCGGAGCAAAACTTGTCGGGAGCGTCTGCTTCAACGAAACAAACCCTAGGGCTTGTCGGAGCAGACTGCTCCTCAGCACCCTTGGTGTCGATCTTGGGGACCTTCTTGGCGGCGGCTTCGGGGAGCTCTGCCGGAAAGTAGTCACCAGAGATCAACTTCCTCTTCTTGCTCTGTCCAGTCGATGGCGTTACGGACGGTTGAGTCAGCTTGATCACAAAAATCCCTGGTTCCACAGGTAACTTAAGTGCGGCGCACTTTGACAGGCCATCGGCAATGTCGTTCTGGGCTCTGGGAACGTGTTCCATATGTAGGCCGTCAAAGTGCTCTTCTAGCTTTCTCACTTTATCAACGTAAGCTTCCATCAACGGACTCTGATAATTCTTGTTCACTTGGCGGACGACAAGCTGTGAGTCATCCCTGACAATGAGCTTCTTGATCCCAAGTTCTGCCACGATCTTGAGACCGGCAAGCAAACCTTCATACTCTGCAGTATTGTTCGTTGCTTGCTCCTTGGGAAAGTGCATCTGGACCACGTACTTGAGGTGCTCTCCGGTGGGCGCAACAAGCAGCACGCCCGCACCGGCGCCTTGCAGCGAGAAGGGACCATCAAAGTACATCAGCCACTCTTTGCTTGCTTCCTTGACGGGGATGCTCGTTTCTGGAATTTCTTCATCTGGTGTTGGCGTCCATTCTGCTATGAATTCTGCCAATGCTCTGCTTTGGATAGTTGAGGTTCTCTCAAACTTGAGGCCAAAGCTTGACAGTTCCAGTGCCCACTCGACAATCCTGCCTGTTGCTTCTGGATTTTGCAGTATCCTCTTCAGCGGAAAACGAGTGACGACTGTGATCTCATGTGCCTGAAAGTAATGGCGCAGCTTTCTCGAGGCCATGAGAAGGCCGAAAAGCAATTTCTGCACACTAGAGTATCTTGACCTAGCCCCCTGCAGAAGGGAACTGACAAAGTAAACTGGGCGCTGCACCATTCTTTTCTGTATATTCTCATGCGTCTGCGCTTATTCATCCTTGTCGGGACCAGAGCTTGTCGGTGAAGCCCCCTGCTTGTCGCTGGATGCACCTGCCGTGGTTGCTGGCTCATCATCCGTCTCCCTCTCTGCTACTAATGCAACACTAACCACTTGATTGGTTGCCGCTATATATAGCAGTAACTTCTCTTGTGGCTTAGGTGCGACAAGTATTGGAGTGGAGGACAGGTACCTCTTTAAGTCCTGCAGCGCTGCCTTCGCTTCCGGAGTCCATTTCATTGGACCTGCCTTTTTCAATATTTTGAAAAATGGCAGGGCGCGCTCATCAGACCTAGAGATAAACCTGCTGAGAGCAGCCATGCAACCGGCAAGTCTTCGCACATCCTTGACGCGCTTTGGTGCTTCAATCTGCTCAATGGCCTTGATCTTGTCGGGGTTGGCTTTAATTCCCCGCTGAGACACGAAGAACCCGAGAAGCTTGCCGGAGGGGACTCCAAACACACACTTCTCGGGGTTAAGCTTGAGGTTGATCTTGCGCAGATTTGCAAAGGTCTCATCTAAATCTTGAATCAGAGTCGCCTTGTCCTTGCTCTTGACTACTATGTCATCCATGTAGGCTTCCACATTTCTGTGTATCTGCGGCTCAAAAGCGTAATGGAGTACCCTTGCAAATGTTGAACCAGCATTCTTTAAACCGAAAGGCATCCGTACGAAACAGTACGTGCCGCATGGGGTGATGAATGCGGTCTTCTCTTCATCCTCTTATGCCATGAAGATCTGATGATATCCTGAGTATGCATCAAGAAATGAAAGCAAGTCACATCCGGCCGTGGAGTCAACAATCTGGTCGATGCGCGGCAAGGGAAATGGGTCTTTGGGACAAGCTTTATTGACATCGGTAAAGTCGATACAAAGCCTCCATTTCCCGTTTGCCTTGCGCACGACTACAGGATTGGCCAACCACGTAGGATGGAGCACTCCTCTGACAAGGCCTGCTGCTTCCAATTTCTTGATTTCTTCTGCGATGAATTCTTGGCGCTCCACCGCCTGCTTCCTGACTTTCTGCTTGACGGGCAGCGCATGAGGATAGACGGCAAGATGGTGCTCGATTACTTTCCTGGGAACACCAGGGATGTCAGACGGTTGCCACGCAAACACGTCGACATTCGCCCGCAGGAAAGCAACGAGCGCGCTTTCCTATTTAGGGTCGAGAGTGGCACTGATGGTGAAGGTACCACCAGTGCCGTCCTCCTTGGCGGGCACCTTCTTGGTCTCTGGTGGAGCTGCCATTGCCTTCTTATACTTGCCGGTGGAGCTCGATGGTGTGTCCTCGACGGTAGCGTAGCACTCCGAAGAGGTGCGCTTGCCGGAGTGGGCATCAGAGCTCTTGCCGGACTTGGTCTTCTTCTTCGCCCCGGGAGCTTCAGTGGCAAGTGGCTTGCGATCTGTCGCGGCTGCTGCTTCCCGGTAGATCTTGTCGGCGCAGATAAGAGCATCCTTCTTGTCGCCAGGGACAGAGATGACACTTATCGGGCCTGGCATCTTCAGTACGTTGTATGCATAGTGAGAGGCTGCCATGAACTTGGCGAGTACTGGACGGCCGAGTATCCCATTGTAAGGCAATGGAAAGTCAGCAACGTCAAAAGTGACCCTCTCAGTCCTGAAGTTCAACTCGCTGCCAAATGTTACCGGCAGCGTGATCTTTCCCTTCGGCTTGCTCCTTCCCGGATTGATTCCTTGGAATGTGCCTGTCTCTTCGAGCTCACCATCAGGGATCTGGAGTTTCTGGAGTACCGCGGAGGAGATCAGGTTCAAGCCGGCCCCGCCGTCAACTAGCATCTTAGTGACCTTGAGGTTGCGGATAGTTGGTGAAACCAACATCGGCAAGCACCCGACCGCAGTTATGCGATCAGGGTGGTCCTCAATATCAAAGATGATAGGCGTGCTGGACCATTTCAGAGGCCTGCGTGACTCGATGGGTGGTTCTGCCGCATTGACTTCCCGCACCCACTGTTTGAGCTGGCGGTGTGAAGTATGCAGAGAAGCACCGCCGTCAACACACAGGACTTCTGTGGCTTTCTGAAACTCTTGCTCATCGGCCTCATCATCTTCCATGTCTTCATCGTCGTCGTCATCTTCATCCTTGTCGCGGCCGCGGGGGGTCTGTCTCCTTGCCGCTGCTTGGCCTTGCCGCGGCGCCCCCCTCGGCCGGGATGTTTCTTGCCAGCTCCTCCAGCACCTTCCTGGGCCTTCTCCTTGTCGCGTCACTCGTATTCAGCCTTTTGCTGTTCAACAAGCTGCTCGACCTTCTTGCAGCTCTGGAGATCATGGCCCTTGGTGCGGTGGATCTGGCAATACTGCTTGTCATTGCTGCCCTGCTTGTCGGCGACCGCCACAGCCTGGTTGCCGGAGCTGCCAACTTTGGCTTCCTTGGCGCCACCTCCGCTGCCGGACTGCTCAATGACTAGCACATCTTTGCCTTTCTTCTTCCTGTTGTTCCGCCGCCGGTTTTTCTTTGCTGGGGCGGCCTCTTCACTATCAGATCCTGCTGCTTCTGTATTCTCTCCGGGGAGTCTCCTCCCTTCCTCAGCATGCAGACACTTGTCGGCCAGGGCATATAGCTCACTGACGTCTCTGATCTTGCACATCGCCATCTCCTCCCGCATCCTGCAGTTTCGCATGTTCTGATGGAACGCGCTGATCACCGCGGCAGGGTGGACATCTAGGATGTTGTTCTATACGCGGCTGAATCTCTGAATGTACTTGCGCAGGGGCTCTCCTTCCTTCTGGGCGAGCAGATGAAGGTCGCTCTCTTGGCCATGAGGCTTGTGGCCGCCTGTAAAGGCACCGACAAACTGATGGCAGAGATCTGCCCAGGAGGATATGGAGTTGTCCGGCAAGTGCATGAGCCAGGATCTGACATTGGGCTTGAGTACCAGAGGGAAGTAGTTGGCCAGGATCTTGTCGTCCCGCCCCCGGCAGCCTGCACCGCGATGGTGTAGATGCCGAGGAACTCCGACGGATGCGTCTGGCCGTCGTACTTCTCTGGTACATCTGGCTTGAAATTCTTCGTGCTGGGCCACTAGACTTGCCGCAACTCACGAGTGAACGCAGGGCAACCCACCGCGTACGGCAAGTCGCCTGGTTCCCCTGGTGCATGCATGTCGACAGTGGGCCCAGCGCGCTGGTCTGATTGACGCCACGCTTCTCTTCGGCGCTCGATGCGAGTTCGAGCGTCTTCTTGCTGTCGTTCGTGAAGAACTTGGCGCTGATCGCGACGAGCTCGTGGATCCGACGATGCGGTGGAGTCGCTGTCGAGATGGATCCAGCGAGTCGGCGATCCTGGCCTTCGGGTGGAGAGTGCATGGTGGTTGCACCCCCACCGGCTTCGTCGCCACCGGCTCGCGCCTGGCAGCCCTGCCGCGGCAGCGATGTACTCGGCTGCCGTGGAGTGTCGCCGTTGGCGAAGCCGATGAGACTCTGAATGGTGGCCCTCCATTCGTCGATCTTGTCTGCCGTTGGAGGGTAATCCAGGAGCAGTTGAGCTCGCGCCAAAGCTTCTGCTTTAGTGGTGGGCGGTAGTGGCGAACGGTGCGAGGAGCGGGATATGCTCGGATTTCTAACTATGTTAGAAGGAGCAGTATCCCGTCCAGGCGACCGTGCCACGCTCATGCCAGCATGTTGGCGTGCATGCTGGTCTTGAGCACCCCGAGATCCACCAGCTCGATCTTGGTCCAACAAACGTATGGTACTGCGAATACCATGACGCTGTCGGTCCTGCGCCTCCTGAGATGGGCGCGGTGCATGAACGGACGCCGAGGTCGGCGCAGCTTTGTCCTTGGACCTGACAGCACCGTGGGCTCCCTCGTCAATGTCCGTTCTTCCGCCGCCGCCTACCCCACCGCCTGTTTGCTCCGGTGGTGGTGAGATCGACGTGGACAGAACAGCTGCCTCCGAAGCCTTCTTCTTCGGTGGCATGTTGATGAAGAAGATGAAGATCTAGCTCACGTGAACGTCGGATCAGGTTCACACAAACCTCGACGCCCCCTACCTGGCGCGCCAAAGATGTCGTGGGAGAACTGATGATCCACGAACACCTATGGGACCGGCGGACCGAGCCCCTTTTCGGTTCGGCGGGTGGCGGAGATCGCACGAAGAGCAGATCGAGGCGAAGCACACGAGCGATTTACCCATTCCTTTTCAGGACTCTGACTCAAAGAGCGGCGAAGAGAGCCAAGGTCCCGGTGATTGTCATCGAGGACGAACCCACCGTGTCAGCAGGGGGTGAGTCCGAGACCACCTTGTCGGACCCGGCAACCATTCCCCGAAGAAGCCCCCAGCGCAGCCCCCAGCGTAAGTACATTATTTACTTCTTGCTGTTATGTGCACATCGGTGCTCTTTCTTTGTTAAGCTCTGATTATTGGCTTGTGTAGGAGCAGAGCAGCCTCACCAGGAGTGCCCGGAAGCCGCTTTCGACATGCCATCCGCTTCGACTACACCGTCAAGGGAGGATTCCCCGGCAAGGGATCGTTCTCCGGCAAGGGAGAATTCTCCGGCAAGGGGCAGGTCTCCGGCAAGGGACAGCACAGGTAATCCTCTTTTCCTAAAAACTTCCCTTGGGCTCTTCTTCTTCTGATTCTCTTTTCGAACATTTGCTTGCTTCTTCTTCCTTTTCCGGTCGTCAGGTCCATCCGCCACGGAGCCAATGGACACCAAGGCCGCCGGCGAGGAGAACGCGCGTGGCAATACTAATGACGCCGTTGTCATCGAAGAAGAGGCCGGCGCTGATGATCCCGCCGATGAGGAGGCCGCCAAGGCCGCCGCCGCAGAAGCAGGCGAGGGGTCCGGCGATCGCACTGACGGCCCCTAGGCCGCAGGAGCGTCAGGCGCTGCGCCGACCGTCGATCCCTCCGCCGCTGCTGCAGCGTCAGGCTCCGAAGAGTCCCAGCCCGGCGCTTACTTGAAGGCCGGCGACGGCATCTTCATCAAGCTCCCCTGGGCGTCGAGCTCCAGGGCGCCGGTCGAAGGAGAAAACTTCGACGAAGAGTTGCTCGCCTTCGCTTGGCTATCGCTGGTCGATGCGCCAAGCAGCAGCAGTGGCGAGCCTGAGGAGGAGCAGCTGCTGCGGAAGCTGCTGTCGCTCTACCGCGCCCGGCAGGCCAAGCTGGTGTCCCGAGAAGCGCTTGTCGCGAAGGCAGGAGTGGACATGGAGAAACGCGCGGAGGAGCTCCGGGGCCTCAACTAGGAAGCTCTCCGGTCCTTGGCAAAGAAGCGGGAGCGACTCGCCGAGGAGCGCACGGCCTTCCTCCTTAAGAAGGGTGAAGTCGAAGAGCAGCAGCGTCTCGCTGCCGAGAAGCTGTCCGCGCGGGAAGGCGAGTTGACGCAGCGGAAGGCCAATATTGACAGCCACGAGGAGGAACTTGCCGCGTGCGAGCAAGCACTTGGCGGGGCTCTCAAGGAAGCAAAGGATGCCGCCGCAGCTGCCGAGGCCGCCAAGAAGGAGCTGGAGATGAAGGTGGCGCAGCTGGAGGCCGATCTGAAGGCGAGCGGCGAGGAGCTTGCCGCGCTCAAGCGTGAGCGCGAGAAGGATGCCGCTGCTCATGGCGAGCTACAAGGTCGTCTCACCGAGTGGAGCAAGGAGCTCAGCGCCGCCAAGGACCTCAACGCTGATCTCGAACTTAAGCTGGCCACCTTGACCGAGACTCTGGACGGCGCCAGGAAGCAGGAGGCGGCCTTGAAGGAGAAGATCAAGGCCGACGAGGTGCTGCTGGCGAGTGCTGCTGCCGCCCAGAACACCTTCAGGGACACTGTGGAGCACTGGACCGAGGGTCTTGTGAATGCTGCCGCAGTCATCGACAGGGAGCTGGCGCAGCTGGGGATGGAGGATTTCAGGTACTCCTCCGACGAGCACCTCCAACCCAGCGTCAAGCTCAGCTTATTCTTCAAGGGCGTGGCGACGGCCCTCCAGCGACTCCGGGAGAAGATCCCAAAGCAGCTGGCCGATGAGTCGCGCCAGATCTGCGCGGGAGCTCTTCAGAAGGTGCTGGTGAAGGTGGCCTTCCGCAACCCGGCCCTCAACCTCACCAACGTCCTCAAGTCCTTGCCGCTGGACACCGATCTGGAAGCGCTCAAGGCCCTTGTCGCACCCATTGTGGACAAGGTGAGCGGGATCAAGAGGGTTGAGGGCGATCGCGTAGATTAGGCCACTCGTTTTCTCTTTTCCTTGTCGCTGCTGTCCATGTCATGAGAACAATCTATTAGAGCTGCGACAAGCTATCTTGTAATATGACTCTATTTTGGATTGCGATTGCTATGTTATTTCCTGTACTTGACTCCTTCCTTTGTATGTTTTTGCCCTACGCTTTTAGGGAACTTGTCGGTGCAGGCACCTGAGCCGCGAGCACTGAGTGCGGAACGTCAGCAGCCTGCTGGCGGTGCCGCTACCGACAAGAAACCTTGTCGCGACTAGTCGCAGCTCACTTAACTTGTTGAGCGGACTCGAAACAAAGTAAGGGCGCAACTAGCTACGAGTTGGTTCCTCCGCGCACAAGTTTTCCATACAAAGCACGATCGTTCGAGGAAGATAACTTGAAAATTTTAAAACTGATTGCTCAAACTTTGGCAACTTAGCTTTTCTGTCGTTTGCTTCCCGGTAAAGCGAAACTTTCTCGAACAACATTCGGTCCACACCATTATCTTCTCCTTCCCCCCGGCAAACTTGTGTGCGAGGGAACCTTCCTTTCCTTGAGAAAGAGAAAGAAGAGAAAATAACGATATGGAGCCTTACGGCTCGTTATTGCTTACCGGGTTCAGGTGCTGCACAAAGTGTCAGATAACACATGCAAAGTAGAAAGCATAAAATTGACAAGATGTGCGGAGCACATGAGCTTTACTTATGCACGGGATCTGCGCCCGACTTCATACAAAGGATTACATGCAACATCGGCAAGACTTGTACGAAAGGTGGTTGCCGGAATAGGTTCCGGCAACCGCGCCCTATGGGTAAAACTTACGAAGATGCTCAATGTTCCAGGAGTTGCTCACCGGAATGACATCTTCGGTCTCAAGGCGGACAGCGCCAGGCCTAGTGACTCGTTTCACCCGGTAAGGGCCTTCCCACTTCGGCATCAACTTGTTGGAATTCTTGGCGGACTGAACGCGCCGAAGAACAAGGTCGCCTTCCTCGAGACTTCTGGCACTAACTTTGCGGCTATGGTAGCGATGCAAAGCTTGCTGGTATCGAGCAGCTCGTACAGCGGCCTGAAGACGGTCCTCCTCAAGGAGCAGCGCGTCGTCTTGTCGCAGCTGCTCTTGCTCAAGCTCATCATAAGCGAGCACTTGAGGTGACCCATATACGAGTTCTGTGGGGAGAACTGCCTCTGCTCCATAGACTAGAGCAAAAGGTGTCTGGCCAGTGGCTCGATTTGGCGTCGTCCTGATCGACCAAAGAACCACTAGCAGCTCCTCAATCCAGTTTTTTCCGCACTTTTGCAGCCTGTCGAAAGTCCTGGTCTTGAGTCCGTGCAGCATTTCAGCGTTTACCCTCTCCGCTTGACCGTTGCTTCTCGGATGAGAAAGAGAAGCGAAGCAGACCTTGGCGCCAAGATCTTGGACGTACTGCATGAAGGTGCGGCTCGTAAATTGCGTGCCGTTGTCAGTGATGATCCTGTTAGGGATCCCGAAGCGGCAAACAATCGACCTGAAGAACTTGACTGCTGACTGTGCTGTCACCTTCCTCACTGGTTCCACTTCCGGCCACTTTGTGAACTTGTCGATTGCAACGTACAAGTACTCAAAGCCCCCGACAGCTCGGGGAAAGGGGCCGAGGATGTCGAGCCCCCAGACCGAAAATGGCCAGGATAAAGGGATCGTCTGGAGAGCTTGAGCTGGCTAGTGTATCTGCTTGGAATGGAGCTGGCACGCTTCACACTTGGTTACTTGTGCAGTTGCATCCTGGAGGGCTGTCGGCCAAAAGAAACCTTGCTGGAACGCTTTGCCGGCAAGTGCTCTTGCGCCGATGTGGTGGCCACATATGCCTCCATTTATCTCTGCCAACAGCTTTTGTCCGTCTTCCCGGTGAATACACTTCAATTTCACACCGTTGAGCCTTCTTCTGTATAGTGTGCTGTCGACAAACTGGTACATACTTGACTGCCGGGCTACTCTTTGCGCTTCTTCTTGCTCTTCGGAAAGTTCTCCCGTCTGAAGGAAACGGACAATCTGCTGTGCCCATGCTAGAGCTTGCGGCTCGACAACAAGGACTAAAGGCATATCTGCTGCTGCGGGAACATCCGCTTCAACGGCGAGAACCTGCGGCTCAGCCGGAGCTTGACATTCCCCAGCAAGCTTGCCGGAGCAAAACTTGTCGGGAGCGTCTGCTTCAACGAAACAAACCCTAGGGCTTGTCGGAGCAGACTGCTCCTCAGCACCCTTGGTGTCGATCTTGGGGACCTTCTTGGCGGCGGCTTCGGGGAGCTCTGCCGGAAAGTAGTCACCAGAGATCAACTTCCTCTTCTTGCTCTGTCCAGTCGATGGCGTTACGGACGGTTGAGTCAGCTTGAGCACAAAAATCCCTGGTTCCACAGGTAACTTAAGTGCGGCGCACTTTGACAGGCCATCGGCAATGTCGTTCTGGGCTCTGGGAACGTGTTCCATATGTAGGCCGTCAAAGTGCTCTTCTAGCTTTCTCACTTTATCAACGTAAGCTTCCATCAACGGACTCTGATAATTCTTGTTCACTTGGCGGACGACAAGCTGTGAGTCATCCCTGACAATGAGCTTCTTGATCCCAAGTTCTGCCACGATCTTGAGACCGGCAAGCAAACCTTCATACTCTGCAGTATTGTTCGTTGCTTGCTCCTTGGGAAAGTGCATCTGGACCACGTACTTGAGGTGCTCTCCGGTGGGCGCAACAAGCAGCACGCCCACACCGGCGCCTTGCAGCGAGAAGGGACCATCAAAGTACATCAGCCACTCTTTGCTTGCTTCCTTGACGGGGATGCTCGTTTCTGGAATTTCTTCATCTGGTGTTGGCGTCCATTCTGCTATGAATTCTGCCAATGCTCTGCTTTGGATAGTTGAGGTGCTCTCAAACTTGAGGCCAAAGCTTGACAGTTCCAGTGCCCACTCGACAATCCTGCCTGTTGCTTCTGGATTTTGCAGTATCCTCTTCAGCGGAAAACGAGTGACGACTGTGATCTCATGTGCCTGAAAGTAATGGCGCAGCTTTCTCGAGGCCATGAGAAGGCCGAAAAGCAATTTCTGCACACTAGAGTATCTTGACCTAGCCCCCTGCAGAAGGGAACTGACAAAGTAAACTGGGCGCTGCACCATTCTTTTCTGTATATTCTCATGCGTCTGCGCTTATTCATCCTTGTCGGGACCAGAGCTTGTCGGTGAAGCCCCCTGCTTGTCGCTGGATGCACCTGCCGTGGTTGCTGGCTCATCATCCGTCTCCCTCTCTGCTACTAATGCAACACTAACCACTTGATTGGTTGCCGCTATATATAGCAGTAACTTCTCTTGTGGCTTAGGTGCGACAAGTATTGGAGTGGAGGACAGGTACCTCTTTAAGTCCTGCAGCGCTGCCTCCGCTTCCGGAGTCCATTTCATTGGACCTGCCTTTTTCAATATTTTGAAAAATGGCAGGGCGCGCTCATCAGACCTAGAGATAAACCTGCTGAGAGCAGCCATGCAACCGGCAAGTCTTTGCACATCCTTGACGCGCTTTGGTGCTTCAATCTGCTCAATGGCCTTGATCTTGTCGGGGTTGGCTTTAATTCCCCGCTGAGACACGAAGAACCCGAGAAGCTTGCCGGAGGGGACTCCAAACACACACTTCTCGGGGTTAAGCTTGAGGTTGATCTTGCGCAGATTTGCAAAGGTCTCATCTAAATCTTGAATCAGAGTCGCCTTGTCCTTGCTCTTGACTACTATGTCATCCATGTAGGCTTCCACATTTCTGTGTATCTGCGGCTCAAAAGCGTAATGGACTACCCTTGCAAATGTTGAACCAGCATTCTTTAAACCGAAAGGCATCCGTACGAAACAGTACGTGCCGCATGGGGTGATGAATGCGGTCTTCTCTTCATCCTCTTATGCCATGAAGATCTGATGATATCCTGAGTATGCATCAAGAAATGAAAGCAAGTCACATCCGGCCGTGGAGTCAACAATCTGGTCGATGCGCGGCAAGGGAAATGGGTCTTTGGGACAAGCTTTATTGACATTGGTAAAGTTGATACAAAGCCTCCATTTCCCGTTTGCCTTGCGCACGACTACAGGATTGGCCAACCACGTAGGATGGAGCACTCCTCTGACAAGGCCTGCTGCTTCCAATTTCTTGATTTCTTCTGCGATGAATTCTTGGCGCTCCACCGCCTGCTTCCTGACTTTCTGCT
The DNA here is from genome assembly GCF_018294505.1 of Triticum aestivum. NCBI lineage: Eukaryota > Viridiplantae > Streptophyta > Magnoliopsida > Poales > Poaceae > Triticum > Triticum aestivum. Next base: position 735,783,246 of record NC_057803.1, on the reverse strand, counting down.
TGACGGGCAGCGCATGAGGATAGACGGCAAGATGGTGCTCGATTACTTTCCTGGGAACACCAGGGATGTCAGACGGTTGCCACGCAAACACGTCGACATTCGCCCGCAGGAAAGCAACGAGCGCGCTTTCCTATTTAGGGTCGAGAGTGGCACTGATGGTGAAGGTACCACCAGTGCCGTCCTCCTTGGCGGGCACCTTCTTGGTCTCTGGTGGAGCTGCCATTGCCTTCTTATACTTGCCGGTGGAGCTCGATGGTGTGTCCTCGACGGTAGCGCAGCACTCCGAAGAGGTGCGCTTGCCGGAGTGGGCATCAGAGCTCTTGCCGGACTTGGTCTTCTTCTTCGCCCCGGGAGCTTCAGCGGCAAGTGGCTTGCGATCTGTCGCGTCTGCTGCTTCCCGGTAGATCTTGTCGGCGCAGATAAGAGCATCCTTCTTGTCGCCAGGGACAGAGATGACACTTATCGGGCCTGGCATCTTCAGTATGTTGTATGCATAGTGAGAGGCTGCCATGAACTTGGCGAGTACTGGACGGCCGAGTATCCCATTGTAAGGCAATGGAAAGTCAGCAACGTCAAAAGTGACCCTCTCAGTCCTGAAGTTCAACTCGCTGCCAAATGTTACCGGCAGCGTGATCTTTCCCTTCGGCTTGCTCCTTCCCGGATTGATTCCTTGGAATGTGCCTGTCTCTTCGAGCTCACCATCAGGGATCTGGAGTTTCTGGAGTACCGCGGAGGAGATCAGGTTCAAGCCGGCCCCGCCGTCAACTAGCATCTTAGTGACCTTGAGGTTGCGGATAGTTGGTGAAACCAACATCGGCAAGCACCCGACCGCAGTTATGCGATCAGGGTGGTCCTCAATATCAAAGATGATAGGCGTGCTGGACCATTTCAGAGGCCTGCGTGACTCGACGGGTGGTTCTGCCACTGTTTGAGCTGGCGGTGTGAAGTATGCAGAGAAGCACCGCCGTCAACACACAGGACTTCTGTGGCTTTCTGAAACTCTTGCTCATCGGCCTCATCATCTTCCATGTCTTCATCGTCGTCGTCATCTTCATCCTTGTCGCGGCCGCGGGGGGTCTGTCTCCTTGCCGCTGCTTGGCCTTGCCGCGGCGCCTCCCTCGGCCGGGATGTTTCTTGCCAGCTCCTCCAGCACCTTCCTGGGCCTTCTCCTTGTCGCGTCACTCGTATTCAGCCTTTTGCTGTTCAACAAGCTGCTCGACCTTCTTGCAGCTCTGGAGATCATGGCCCTTGGTGCGGTGGATCTTGCAATACTGCTTGTCGTTGCTGCCCTGCTTGTCGGCGACCGCCACAGCCTGGTTGCCGGAGCTGCCAACTTTGGCTTCCTTGGCGCCACCTCCACTGCCGGACTGCTCAACGACTAGCACATCTTTGCCTTTCTTCTTCCTGTTGTTCCGCCGCCGGTTTTTCTTTGCTGGGGCGGCCTCTTCACTATCAGATCCTGCTGCTTCTGTATTCTCTCCGGGGAGTCTCCTCCCTTCCTCAGCACGCAGACACTTGTCGGCCAGGGCATATAGCTCACTGACGTCTCTGATCTTGCACATCGCCATCTCCTCCCGCATCCTGCAGTTTCGCATGTTCTGATGGAACGCGCTGATCACCGCGGCAGGGTGGACATCTAGGATGTTGTTCTGTACGCGGCTGAATCTCTGAATGTACTTGCGCAGGGGCTCTCCTTCCTTCTGGGCGAGCAGATGAAGGTCGCTCTCTTGGCCATGAGGCTTGTGGCCGCCTGTAAAGGCACCGACAAACTGATGGCAGAGATCTGCCCAGGAGGATATGGAGTTGTCCGGCAAGTGCATGAGCCAGGATCTGACATTGGGCTTGAGTACCAGAGGGAAGTAGTTGGCCAGGATCTTGTCGTCCCGCCCCCGGCAGCCTGCACCGCGATGGTGTAGATGCTGAGGAACTCCGACGGATGCGTCTGGCCGTCGTACTTCTCTGGTACATCTGGCTTGAAATTCTTCGTGCTGGGCCACTAGACTTGCCGCAACTCACGAGTGAACGCAGGGCAACCCACCGTGTACGGCAAGTCGCCTGGTTCCCCTGGTGCATGCATGTCGATAGTGGGCCCAGCGCGCTGGTCTGATTGACGCCGCGCTTCTCTTCGGCGCTCGATGCAAGTTCGAGCGTCTTCTTGCTGTCGTTCGTGAAGAACTTGGCGCTGATCGCGACGAGCTCGTGGATCCGACGATGCGGTGGAGTCGCTGTCGAGATGGATCCGGCGAGTCGGCGATCCTGGCCTTCGGGTGGAGAGTGCACGGTGGTTGCACCCCCACCGGCTTCGTCGCCACCGGCTCGCGCCTGGCAGCCCTGCCGCGGCAGCGATGTACTCGGCTGACGTGGAGTGTCGCCGTTGGCGAAGCCGATGAGACTCTGAATGGTGGCCCTCCATTCGTCGATCTTGTCTGCCGTTGGAGGGTAATCCAGGAGCAGTTGAGCTCGCGCCAAAGCTTCTGCTTTAGTGGTGGGCGGTAGTGGCGAACGGTGCGAGGAGCGGGATATGCTCGGATTTCTAACTATGTTAGAAGGAGCAGTATCCCGTCCAGGCGACAGTGCCACGCTCATGCCAGCATGTTGGCGTGCATGCTGGTCTTGAGCACCCCGAGATCCACCAGCTCGATCTTGGTCCAACAAACGTATGGTACTGCGAATACCATGACGCTGTCGGTCCTGCGCCTCCTGAGATGGGCGCGGTGCATGAACGGACGCCGAGGTCGGTGCAGCTTTGTCCTTGGACCTGACAGCACCGTGGGCTCCCTCGTCAATGTCCGTTCTTCCGCCGCCGCCTACCCCACCACCTGTTTGCTCCGGTGGTGGTGGGATCGACGTGGACGGAACAGCTGCCTCCGAAGCCTTCTTCTTCGGTGGCATGTTGATGAAGAAGATGAAGATCTAGCTCGCGTGAACGTCGGATCAGGTTCACACAAACCTCGACGCCCCCTACCTGGCGCGCCAAAGATGTCGTGGGAGAACTGATGATCCACGAACACCTATGGGACCGGCGGACCGAGCCCCTTTTCGGTTCGGCGGGTGGCGGAGATCGCACGAAGAGCAGATCGAGGCGAAGCACACGAGCGATTTACCCAGCTTCGGAGCTCTCCGGAGAGATAACACTCCTACTGCTGCATGTCTTAGTGTATTCAGTTCTTGCTCGAGACCGAGCGTGAGTGTTTGCTGCCTCCGAAACTCCGAACCCCCTCTACGTTGCGCATGGGCCTCCTTTTATATGCTCAAGGGGTCTCCGACAGGTGGCAACGTAGATAAGGGTAAAAATGGAAAAGGAGTTGTGGTTGGTACAACTACCTGTACAGTGTACCCTACCTAACCCTGACGGCAGGGGACAAAGGCATTAAATGCCTGTCTGCGTCGCCCAAATAGTGCAAACAGGGACTGTCAGGGGCGCCACCGCTTGCCACGATGGTAATCTTGTCAGCGTCGCTTGCCACCGCGCCCCCCTGGCTGCACAGCCTCTCGCCTCTCGCCACCGCGCACCCCAGGGCGACACATATGTGGATGTGCTGGAGCGCGGGTACAGGATGGTAGCTTGCCGCGGCAAGCGTCTTGCCGCGGTCGTTGTCTTGTCGCGCCCGGAAGCTTGTCGCTCACCGGGCCTTGCCGGGACGCGTGGCGAGTCGCGGCAAGTTCCTCGAAATGCCTTGGTTGGCCTTCCCGGCAAGCTCCTCTTGCCGGGGCCTTGTCTCCTTGGCTTGAATATTTTGTTCTTGAATGGCTCTAAAGGAGCCGCGGAGGACCTTGGCGGTCACCCGGCAAGCCTTGCCGCGGGGCACTGCAACTGCCCGTGCACAAGTTCGGGATACTAGGGTACCCCTACTCTAGTACACCGACATAGAGAAGCAAGTTTCACATGAGTATATTGACGTGCAACCGGACCTCACTTACCGGGAGCACCCAATAAAAATATTAGAGGAGTCTGAGAGGAGGACCCGACGGAAAACCATTAAGTTTTTCAGAGTTCAATGGAGTAATCACACCGAGAATGAAGCAACTTGGGAGAGCGAGGATTTTCTTCGGACAGAGCACCCACACCTGTTTAAGGATCAGCTGAAATCTCGGGGACGAGATTTTTCCTAAGGGGGTAGGTGCTATGACACTCCAAAATTTTTTTTTTGATTTTGTTTTCAGAAAGAGCCTTGCTTGGTTTAAAAGAAGGTCATTTAAACCCTTCCTAAAAACCATCTTCTAAGTTTGCCCTCTCAAAAATCCTTTCCTTGGATTTAGTTTCTTTTAAAAAGAAAACCCTTTTAGTTTTTGGGCTTTTAATTTGGTTTTGATCCCTTCAAAATTTTACCATGCCTCCTATGGTGAAATTTTCCCAAAACCCTTCCTCCCACTTTGGTACAATCCAAACATTCTGTCCAAACTAATAAAATCCATTCTGGGATTTTATTCCAATTATTTCTCCTCCCAAAATAATTCTGTCTTTTCTTTTGAGCCTAGGTGATTTGCAAAGCAAGTACCCTAATGCTTTTAACTTTTGACCTCAACTCAACACCCGTGGATAGTCCTTTGTACCCACAACCCAGAACCATCTTGATCCAATCTTCTCCTATTCAAATATTTCAAATTTCACTCACTGCAAGTTTGGACCAGATTTGCCAAATTTGGTGAAATTCATATCTATACCTCTCCAAAAATTCCACAAATATTCAGGCAGCATCTAGATGCAATGAGAGGCCCCTCCACCAAAAACCAGCTCAAGGAAAAATCCCTACATGCCTAGATCATTCTGTTGAACACCTTGCATGCACTGTTTCTGTTCATCTTCAGTTAAGTTCAGAGTTTCAGTGTCGATCTTCGTCAGAAATTCAGTCACATGCTCACAGTGCACCTGGCACGTTGCTCACGGCCTAGCTTGCTTGTCCGGCGCCTCACACGCGCGCTTGGCTCCTTCCTGGCATCGGTGGCGCCCTGGCCCGCTAGCGCCGGCGTGCTTTGCCGCGGCCGAATCACCGTAGCGGCCGACAGGGAGCAGAACGGCGGCATAACGCCGTTCGGCGCCGCCCAACCCCCCTGGTGGCTTTGCGTGGCCATTTCCCCGCCAGCGGACGCATGCAGCACCGTCGCCGTGGCGCAGCATGCACAGAGCATGCTCCCTGCCGCCGACGGGCCCGCGCCGCCCAGTTCCGCCGAGCTCCCCCTAAGCAACCAAATCCCGACGCGGTTAGCACCTAAACGGAACCAGGGAACACCCACGATGACGCTCAACCTCTGAACCCTCCCGTGCAACCGCAGCGCCGCCGTAATCACCTTGCCGGAAAACCCCGTTCTCGGAAACCGCCTCGAGGCGGCTATATATAGCACCCCGAGCTTGCTCTCGTCCCCGCACACCTCCTCTACCTCTCCAGACCTCGCCAAGTCCCTGGAAGGGCCACGAGGAGCTCTCCTTCCCCGACTCCGGCCACTTCGTTCCGCCTCGGCCCCCACCGTGATTCACTCCGGTGAGGTCATCTCTGGTGCCCTAACCTCGTCAGAGACCTTCTCATGCTATCGCGAGTCTAACCCCCTCCCCAATTCCACCTCCGCAGCTCTCTCCGGCGAGATCCACGACCACCCGAATCGCCGTCCGCCGGAGCAAGCGTCGCCGGCGACCACCACCACCTCCCACAGACGCGGAATGGCGCCCTGAACATGCAGGTACTCTCCGATCTCCCTGCCTCGCCGTGGATCGCCGCCGGCGACCACCGCGGCTCTCGGGCGCCGACGAGCCCCGACTCCCTCGTTTGAAATTTCAAACCTGACGGGTGGGACCCGCCCGTCAGCCTCTCCTTTGTTTTTTTGAATTGTTTACTGAAAGCGTACTCTGGCAAATACGCTTCCACTCTGAACCGTTTTTCTGGATTTTTCTGCAAAGCCCCCTGGAAGTTTTCTGTTTCATTACAGTTGGGTCCTTGGGTTAAAACCCTTATAACTTTTAATCAGAAAAGTATTTTTGATTAATTCTTTTTCTGTTCTCTTTAGATTTTTGTCTAGTTTTTTATCATATTTATTTGAAAAAAATTTGGAACACTTTTCTGTACACTCACGATATTTACGTTGCGTATGTATTTTTCTTATACCGTAGATACCGGAGGAGGTGACGGAGCTGCAAACTTCGCACAGTTAGACTCCGACTACTCCGAACCAGGCAAGCATGTTTGAACTCTTGATATGATGAGTGTTGTTGCATGTTTGTATTTTAGTATAGTCATGGCATGTTTATGAACATCACTTTGAATGTTATATCTCATGCACATAATCGGAAAGTAAGTTTCGGAAAGCATTATGTTGTTGGATACATATTTGCATAGCCATGTGTTGGCATGAGGATGGGTAAGATGGCAGTGTTGTGACATGCCAGTCTTATGCCAGATTATTTGACTTCCGTGTCATCGTGAAACAAATCACATTTCCATTCATTCCTTCCTATACTGTCACATGTTTTCCGAAAGGAATATGGCATAGTAAGTTGCAAATCATTTTCCTGGTACACACCAAATAGAGAGGCTGGGGTGAGGGTTCCATGGCCCTGGATTAAATCCCGTCATCCGGTAAGGGGGCATGGGTGTTTCCGGTTTGGACCGAGAAGGGGGCACCCCTTCGAGCGCGCGTATAGAAATTTGATCCCATGCTATTCGAGGTTGTGGCCTCCCCGTCTCAAAGTTTTTCTTGGACGTTGTCCAGGGTGATTCCTGGCATCGTGAGGTGAGATGGGTGTGTACTAGTTAAATGTGTTTCTACTGAAATACCGTAAACGGAACTAGTCCTTCGTGACTACGGAAATCCGTTGGCTGTGGTCAGTTCATCCAAACTCTGTAGAGTCTCAAATCTTTCAATTATCTTGTACTTTGTTCAAGTACTATATTCATCTTATCTTGTCAGGTATCAGCCTCAGTGACAAAAACTCTGGTGGGACTTATGTGTTATAAATCCGGTTAAAAGATTATTCTTGTGGATGGACTAATCTTGTTATTTACATTTATTACAAGCCCTGTCTGCGATTCGCTCAGACGTCCGACGGTGGCATACCTGTTATTTACTTTTGTTATAGGCCCTGTCTGCGATGTTGCTCAGACGTCCGACGGTGGCATACCTGTTATTTACTTTTGTTATAGGCCCTGTCTGCGATGTCGCTCAGACGTCCGACGGTGGCAT
>NC_057803.1:735775465-735776058 GCF_018294505.1 Triticum aestivum | reverse complement strand
TCGCTCAGACGTTCGACTGTGGTATTTCTTTTAAAGCCCTGTCTGTGATGTCGCCCAGACGTCCGACTGTGGTATTTCTTTTAAAGCCCTTTATGTGATGTCGCCCAGACGTCCGACTGTGGCATTTCTTTTAAAGCCCTTTATGTGATGTCGCCCAGACGTCTGACTGTGGCATTTCTTTTAAAGCCCTTTATGTGATGTCGCCCAGACGTCCGACTGTGGCATTTCTTTTAAAGCCCTTTATGTGGTGTCACTTAGACGCCCGACTGCGGCATGCATTTTATTTATTTACCTTTCGAGGCGTCGCTCCAGACACCCGATCGATTTTTCAGCTATTTATTTTATTTATCAAGTCCTGCAAATCTTACCGTTGTTATATGAGCATCATCCTTTATTCATGATGCATTCATGCATTCATTGATTATATCTTTTGTCCGAACTGTCTTGCGAGTACTTTCAAGTACTCACCTGGCTTGTTGATTTGGCCAGATTGATGAAGGCGATCTCATGGATGAAGAGTTTGATAGCGAGTCCGACGCCTAGAGGAGTCCCAGTCAGTCCCGTGCGATCCTGTCTTGGTCATTGTATTATCC
>NC_057803.1:735768869-735775455 GCF_018294505.1 Triticum aestivum | reverse complement strand
GACTGTGGCATTTCTTTTAAAGCCCTTTATGTGATGTCGCCCAGACGTCCGACTGTGGCATTTCTTTTAAGCCCTTTATGTGGTGTCACTTAGACGCCCGACTGCGGCTTGCATTTTATTTATTTACCTTTCAAGGCGTCGCTCCAGACACCCGATCGGTTTTTAGTTATTTATTTTGTTTATCAAGTCCTGCAACATTACCGTTGTTATATGAGCATCATCCTTTATTCATGACGCATTCATGCATTCATTGATTATATCTTTTGTCCGAACTATCTTGCCAGTACTTTCAAAGTACTCACCTGGCTTGTTGATTTGGCCAGATGTTGATGAGGGCGATCTCATGGATGAAGAGTTTGATAGCGAGTCCCACGCCTAGAGGAGTCCCAGTCAGTTCCGTGCGATCCTGTCTTGGTCATTGTATTATCCGCTTCCGCAACCCCCGAATAAATCCATCGAGCCTCACCTCGACGCTCGATGGGCTGCCAGTAGAAGTCAAGTTATCCTCCACCACTTTATATGCGAGCTAGTAGCATACCACCACACCCCTGTGCCATAACCGCCTTTATGTAAGATATCAGCGAGTTTGTAATAAATTGTTGAGCAGCCTCAGCTCAACCCTGTAATATATTTAATGCTACTGGTCATCTGTTTATCAAGTATTTGTCTACCAGAAAGGATGAATTTTCCTATACTGGGATTTAAAGATTGATTTTCTCAATATTTATTTATTGGAAAAGTCGGTCGTGACACGCCTTCGACCACACCGCCGCCGCCCGCCGCCTTCGACCACACCGCCGCCGCCCGAGGCCGCCCCCTCGACCTCACAGCCACCGCCAGAGGCCGTTGTCGACCTCACTGTCGCCTCCCTCGAGCTCGCCGCCGCCGCCCTCGACCTCACCGCCACTGCCCGAGCCAGAGCCTACCCTCGCTGCCGACCGTAAGGCTATCCCTCTCCTGTCCCTACCCTCCTATTTCTCTCTGCTAGGGAAATTATATATATGTTGATACTGTGTTGATGTTCATATGAACCCTAGGTGTTCATATGAACCCTAGGTGTTCATATGAACCCTATATTTTTTTAGGGCAGTAGGCATTTTATAGCATTTAGGAAAAATGATTAGCAATTTTTTTAGGAAATTAGCTAGGGCAATCTTTATGAAATTCCTAAACAGTAATTCCATTTAGCTTTAAACTAATAGAGGGTATATAAATAATAGTAGCATTTAGATTTAAATTAACAGAGGGTATAAACAAAGAACACTTAGCTATAAAAAAATATTTTGACTACGGACCTGAATTTGTTCCAAATTTCATTCAAATGAAATTTGAATTATTTGGACTATGGACCTGAATATTTTTGAAGAAATTGGGTGTAGGTACTAAGGTCTTGCTTTGGAAATTCTGGTGAGGTCAAAAGGGTTAGAGAAAATGTAGTTCCTAGACTTTTAGCTTTAGACAAAAAACAAAAGTATTTAGCTATAAATAAAAAACAGTAGCTATGGCATTTAGCTATAAACAAAAAACAGAATTGTTTTTCTTTTCAAAAACTTGGTCAAACAGAACAGTAGCTATATGTCATTGATGTTCATTTGCATATTCCATTATTGTTGATTATATCTTTTCATTGAAGTGGCCATGTTATATGCAAATTACTGAATAGTGTTTGCTCATGTTATATCTTTTCATTGAAGTTGTTCGATTGTGCCCAAGTGGCTTTGTTGTTTCCAGGGAATGATGCTGAGTGGCCTATGTTTCGCCGGAATGTTGATTAATTTCTGTTCTGACAAATTTCAGGTTCTCGATTTGTCCACTTTTTAGCAAAGGTCATGCCAAAATTTTCCATGAATTTCGGCACGACTTGTGCTACAAACTAGGACATATCGAGTGCCCGGGATTTGCCGCACCAGGAAGGAGTCAACATTCCTGCAAAACAATAGTCCTTTTTTATGTCATTATTCATTTTATTAGGTCTAGAATTAATTGACTAGATTTAATCATAGGAAACATGGCTAGCAACGATGAAGGACAGGGTTCTGGTGATTGCGACGACGTCTACCGGGCGGCAGATGAATATTTTAGCCTTACCGACGATCAACCGATGTTGTTGCTGGGCCCACCGGTGGCATCGGGGACTGAGACCGACACGTAGACCTGTGCTGAGACTGAGACCGGCGCTGAGATTCAGACCGGCATGGAGACCGGCGGTGAGACCGGTGCTGCCTCGGGGAGCGGAGCCGGTGTAGAACCGAAAGCAAAGAGGCAACGGGTTCCTAACAAACTCAGCACTACTATAGTGGTGGTCACGGAGGTGGACGACGGCAATTTTGAGCCAAAGGCGCCCGAGGAAGCGCGCGCGTGCTACGGCAATCAAATAGGCTGCATCGTACGGACAACCGCCACCATCAACGATGAGAAACTACAGAAGATAGAAAATATAAGGAGCTCCCTCCAAAAGAAATTTCACCAGATATTCTTGTTCCCGGGCCGGAATGAGAAGGATTATGAAGATCCAGACGAGGACCCGGCAATGAAGAAGATAAACAAACACGCCATGACCAAGTTTAGCGACGCGTTGGCCGCCTGGAAAAATCGAGTGAAAGCAAAGATCAACGACGGGGAACCCTACTCCGAGATTGTAAAGGATAATCCGATAATCACGGAAGAGCAGTTTCAAATATTCAAGGAGGCTTGCGAGGCCGAAGCTGCCAAAAAAAAGTCTAAGTACATGAAGGGGCTTCAAAAGAGGAACATTGGGAGCCACCACCTAGGAAGCCATGGTTACGGCGGAAAGAGGTCCAAATGGGCCAAGGAGGATGCGGAAGCCGCGAGTCTGGGCATCCCAGACCCCTTGGCGGATTTCACCGTCCCGCAGGAGCGCTCGTAATGACCGGTGTTGTCTCATTAATCTCCCGTTTTCGTTGCCTTTTGGATGTCTCACGTCGCAGACTTTTCTTTGCAGGCCAACGAAACCCCGTGCACCATATTGTACACCATCGGTGAACAGAAGGTGTACGTGGGGAAGGTGACAATAATGGAGCCGAAGGAACCATTGTTCCACAGCCGGCCAATCCGCCCGATCGTCTTCAAGGTTTCCGTGGCCAGTGTCAAACCGGGCCACGAGAATTTGCCTCCTATAATACCAGTGGGGGATGACGACGAGACCCCGCGGTGGCTTGGTGATTGTTGCAATGGGTGGGTCCTGTTGTGGCCAAAGAGTCTGCTTCGTCCGGAGGCGGCCGGGAGCACACCCACGAGCACGCAGCCTCAGCAAGGTATGAACATCAACACCCCACCTACCCAATTAGCGTCGGGTGTCGGGTTGGGTGATAGCGGACGGCGTAAGGAGGAAGCTCCATTAGTCGCTGGTGACGTCGCCATGGATGAGGATGAGGATGACGATGGCGCTGAACAGTATGTCTATACTGGCGCCTCCTCAGGGTTTGAGCGTCATGAGTCGGTGCCTGAATTACCGTCTCAACGTATTATTGATGACCTTCCGGTAGTAAAGAAGTCTAGGAAGAGAGCGAGGAAAGGCAAAAAAAGCTGATTCAATGATCCAGCCGCCTCAGCAGCCTCGGCTTCAGGACCGTATAGATATCCCCGATGCGGATAAATGGCATATCCCCGGTCAACCAATCCTACCTGCAACAGGGCTACGGGCCAGATTCGGTTATCTAAGGAGACTTCATGATGATGTGCTGCGGGTAGAGAAAGGCCTCATCGCCTCGAAAGATCCAGGATACCCACTCTACGTGGTTAACATTCTGCGGCAAATGTCGTACGTCGACAGCTTCCCTGCAGATAAGTTCATCCTCTGATTCGATTACATATTCGACATGTTTCACTTGAAGAAGCTGGATTTTACGTTTGTCCGCCTTTATGCCTTGCACATGAACTACATCATTGGGGTTGAGCAGATACGTCATATCTATGTCGCTGACCCGTACTACATGCACGAGAGCTTCTTGGGAGTCTGTGCAGAGCAGCATGAATACGCGAGGGATTACATCGTCAGTTTCATGCTCGCCAATAAGGACAAGGAGGCGATTCTCATGCCTTATCATCCCGTGTAAGTCATCCGCGCTGCTATTCTTCCTTCGATTTCAATAATTCATTTGCACGGTGGAGGCTAATTAATATTTTGCGTAGCGGCGGGCGCGCCATCCTCATCATCCTCTACCCTCGATTCTCCCACGCTCTTTACTTGGACTCGTCGAAGAACATTCACAAAAAGGATTACACCCACATCAAAGATGTTCTCGACAGTGCTATGTTTTACTACCAAGCAAGGGTTGGAGAGGTTAGGGAAAAGAAGAGAAGGGGCGGCAGGGCTGCCTTCAGCCATAAGACCGACTTCTGCTGCATCCAGCAACCGAACGATTCTCTTAATGATGGATTCTATGTCCTACACCACAAGCTGGAGTACAGACGGGATCACCAGAACCTTCACATGTCACCTAGATCTGGCGATGCCCATATTCTGCAATGGGCAAAGGACATAGGAGATATCGAGGATCATCGACTTCGAGCTGAGTTCTATAACATCCAGTGCGAACTTGCCCAAATCATCATGAAAGAGGTCGTCGAAAAAATAGGGATGTTCTACGGAGAAGGACAAATGTCGCCGGAAGACGTCCAAACATGGATAGCCTCTCAGCGTCTCGACATGAAGCCTTTCACTAAGCTCGGGGACTATCTCCCTGACCTCGATGGATGGCACGACATGTTGGAGTGATTGTCGTTATATGACAATGTGTCTGTTTAGTCCATACTTTCTGTATGAAAAAACTTTGAGTTATGCGCAGTGAAACTTTATTTGTGATGTAATTAAACCGTCCTCCTCCTCGACTAGCGAAGATCACTCTAGTTAGGGCATTTTGGGTACGATGAACTTTGTTATTTATGCTTATGATATGTTGTTTCTATTTTTTCAAGTATGTCTCTTTCTGTTTCTCAACTATATATGTTGCATATCATCGACTCATATGACGATGCAGGTGCATAGATCATCGATGGCGAAGAAGTGCTACGCCAGGAGTATATATACGATGAGTGGCCGGAGTGTCAGGCCCAGGTGTTGCCGGTTTCTGGTTTCCGAGCGACAGGCAGTAGTTAGTTTAGGTTCACACTAATGCGAGAGAGGGATACGAGCTCATGTACTCAAAGTGATAGCTCTTCTCGCGTATACCATTGTTTAGATGGATGACGATGTATTTGCAAGTAATCAAGGACTTGTATCGCTATTTTCGAGATGATGACGAGAGACCACTTTGTGTTGGATGATGATTATGATGAGACTATTTGTATGTATATGCTATGATTACATTCGTGGTCTCGCATGCATTTGTATGTGTATCATGATGACATTTGTATGTGCTAAAGATTCTTCTACAAAGCCTGTTCAAATACAAAACAAATATGCCCAAAAAAACAAAAAACCTGTTAAATTAGCAGTAGCGAGTGTATAAAAGTTAGCAGCAGCGCCATGATAGCTGTAGCCCGTTGTTGCAAAGGGCGCTAGAGCTACTAGCAGTAGTGAGCTCCCAGTAACCGCGCTGCTTCAACACTTGTGTAGCAGTAGCACCGGTGACCACGCGCTACTGCTATATGTTAGCTGCAGCGCCTTATTAGTAGCACCCCTCCCCGCGCTACTGATACACCTTAAACCCGCGCTGCTGCTAGCCTTTTCCCTAGTAGTGATAGTATGCCTCTCGTACCACCTCCTACATGCATCCCTCTATCTCTATCCTTCTCCTCGTGCCTCGTTTGCTTCTAACACACACATGCATCTATACCGATCGATCTCCCAACATATACCTGGATCGACTTTAACTGCCCCTCCCCCATCGATCGACGTACCTCACAAGTTATGTCTCTCGTTTCTCTAACAAAGGGCGATTGATCTTCCTATGTAGTTATGTCTGCTTACCACAGCCACATCGTCCCCCCCTCATCATTCGTGCATGCCTCCTGACCCGTCTCTCACACGCACGTGCACAGACAACAAGCAGCCATCTCCTCTCTTATTGATATTGCGGGCGTGCCCTCCATTTGTCTAGCAAGCCTATCCCATCATTTGTTAGAAGCAACTCCACTACCACCACCTCCAACACTCTAGCTCTGTCTCTCTCCCAACCTTATTCCTCTCCTGCACATATGCATGGATGCCGATCGATCTCCCTTAATACATGAGGCAGATCGATCTCCTTAATACATGAGGTAGGCCTCTCTCCTCCTCCACACATATACCAGCCATTGTACCTCTATAGTTAATTGGGCCTCCCTTTTCCCCCACCACACACTGATAGTCGAGCGCTGCAGGTAGGTATCCATGCCACAGAGACAAACTGCACATGACCCCTCTCACATTCCAGTAGGCCAGCCAGTCTATATCTTTGACGTGGGCACACACAAATTCGATGGCACTCTTTATCGATCGCGCGCGCGCACACACACACACATCATCCCTCTTTTTGATTCTATGGACACCTCAAGCCAGTGATACCTCCACTCTCTTCTCGTGGATCGCCCCCTCTATATATATGTTATATCCAGGACTCTATTTCACACACATTGCATATGG
>NC_057803.1:735746130-735768629 GCF_018294505.1 Triticum aestivum | reverse complement strand
TCTCACACAACCCCACATTGGTGGTGTACGTATACAAGAAGAGAATAGGTGCACCATGCACGTACTCATGGTTCGTGCCCAGCCACACCCGCGCTGGTACATGGTGGAGCTCATTTCTTTACAAAATGGCAGCCCACGTGCTAATTTGAACGCCTGTAGCGGTTGTTTACCTAGGGAGGTCGTGTACCACGCCTGCACGAAACAAAGTTCGACTTGACGCGTTGCCGCGTTACCGCGTTATTTTTAAATAAAGTTACAGCACTTAATGGCACGTACACAGAATATAAAACGATTTTTATGGAGAAAAAGGTAGTCCGCTCACTTTATACAATGGAGCCTTGCGTGCCTGATTTGTCGCTCTTCAGAGTATCTCACACAAGGCTGCGATGGCCTCTCTCTCTCTCTCACCGTTGGTCACTGATCCGGCCGCATCCCGTCCGCCGGGGGAAAGGGAGTGCGGTGGCCTCTCTCTCTCTCACCGTTGGTCACTGATCCGGCCGCATCCCATTCGGTGGGGGAAAGGAAGTGCGATCGCCTCTCTCTCTCTCACCGTTGGTCACTGATCCGGCCGCATCCCGTCCGCCGGGGGAAATGGAGGAAGTGCATCATTTCTCCGTTCGACGGTGCCGAGGCAGCACGTCCCAATCTGCGGTACACGCCGTTCTCTCTGACCAAGCTCCGGCGCGGCAGGGCCTACGCCACCTGCTCGCAGATTCCGCCCACCGCCGCTCCGACCTCCAGGTATCCCCTCCGACCTTGCTCCACTGCCCGTCTTCCCACATCGCTGCATGTGGATCTTCCATAGTTCTTTGCCCAAAACGTAGCTCGTCCAGCGTACTTTCCATATTGCATTCTCGTCCTCACACCGTTTTAGACAAACACAACCGTGTTGTTATCTTCCCTTAGGGCAAGGAATATGCTTCTTTTTTGTCGTCGCATGTGTCATCAACTGTTATTGGCCAGTAATTGTTTCCTTTCTACCTCTTTTTTGCAAACAGGGCTATCCATTTCACCTTGTTGCTATTGCAACCTTTTGGTGAACTACACAAATCACTTTTTTCTTAAGAGTGTTTTGTGCAGTTGTACTAAAATGTCACACGGGCAACGTCTCTACATTTCAGTCCGACTGCACAAAGGGAGATTGGTTTTGCTCTATCCTCCTCATCCAACTCCGAGCCTAATCTTCTCCAACTAGTTAGTCTTAAGAGAGACTGCAAAGGTGACCGTCTTCTATTTGTGTGTTTATTGTTTCATCAGCAGTCCTCTATTATCGTAATCACACTTAATATCTTTGGAACAGGGACGCTCAGCTCTATTTTAGTGGAACTGCACAAAATGATCGGAATGTCGCATGCTCCAGACAGCTACTTTTTTCCCAACATGCCTTGTTGATTTAGACAGAGCTAGGAGGACGTTGCTGCCAATGAAAGCATGGATCAATTTTAATTTAACACCTTCTCACAACTCTGTTTTCAGTTGTGATGTACTCCCTCCGTCCGGAAATACTTTTCATCAAAATGGGTAAAAAGAGATGTATCTAGAACTAAAATACATCTGGATACATCCTATTTTATTCATTTTGATGACAAGTATTTCCGGACAGAGGGAGTAATTATTAGCTCTGATCTGCTAATAATTGACATGCATTAGCAAGGGAGTTAGTTTTTTATTGTTTCCGAAAGAGCATCGATGGAAGACACGCGAAACAAAAGCTGAAAGCTCACACCATTGTACAATTTCATGTCGCTGGAAACTTATTTGTATAGTTCCTCAATTATGTAAACAAATGATGGAAGCTTGATAGCATTGCCAGAAGCCTCTTCATCATCCGGGTCCATGTGCCATGCACAAAATTATACTCCTTCGTTCCTAAATATTTGTCTTTTTACAAATTTCAAACGGGCATATTTTAGAGTGTAGATTCACTCATTTTGCTTCGTATGTGTACTCCCTCCGTTCCTTAATATTTTATTCGTCTTTCTAGAGATTTGAACAAGTGACTACATACGGAGCAAAATGAGTGAATCTACACTCTAAAATATGTCTATATACATCTGTATGTGCCAGTCCATTTGAAATCTCTAAAAAGACAAATATTTGAGTAGTCACTCGTTGAAATCTCTAGAAAGACAAATACTCCGGAGTATATTTAAGAACCTAGGGGGTAGTGCACAACCGCATGGGAGACTTAGCCCGGTCATTGCGCCACATTAATAGTGAGTAATGAGCAGTCAAATCATAAGCCCCACCTTTCCCACTGTAAGTTGCTCTGAAGAAGCAACCATCAATACGCTCTTCTTTGAATCCGCTCATGCTACTCCATCCATCACTGTTTATACAGCGTGCTTCAGAAAAAAGAAAACAAATTTGTGGGACCAAGGCGACTAGCGATCGGCCTGAAAAATAGCATTGGTAGTTATAGCACGGCGTCTATTACTAGAGGAATAATGCGTACACACATGCATGCAATGCTTCCACCCCGGGTACACACATGCATGCACGTACTCCACTCCGTAGTAGTACAGAGTACATGGAGAGAAAATTTTGGACTTGATTGCGGTTACGATGCCCTAATTAATTGAGGGTTAAACCAAACGCATCTAAAGTCTCTCTGGTGCTGGAAATGCATTGAGAGAAATGCATCATAATGAAGCGTGCCCGGTAAACTGTGACGGAGGGAGGAGTAGTATAAAGGTGCAAAACCAATTACGCGTATGGCCAGTCGGTCAACGCACTTCCTCTTGGCATATCACTGACATGTGGGACAGGAGTGTGAGCAAACCGATCTCAATTGACGGCAAAGAGCCACCCGCCGTTCCTTGAGAGAGACGAGGAGCTAGAACACACAGACGGGCTCGCAGGGAGGCCAAAATATATTCGAGCATTGTTGGTTGATCGATATCATTCATTACATGTTGGGCTGCCGTTTTCCGCCCTTCTCCGGAATAAACGTGTACTTTATTAGAGATAAAAAAATAAGAGTACAGATGCTCCACCATGCGGTTCTAGTAGTATTACTACTCGTACTACTGCGCTTGGCTCTTCGCCTCTTCTTGAAGTCGAACAATGATGGTACTCCGCATGTTGGGTACTACAGTGTATGCCTCTGACAATCTTACAACGAATGGACTGATGCACGTCCACCGAGGGTAGGTTGCATTTGTCAAAAGGCGTAAGCAAGCTTCACCTTGTCCTGCAAGCTTCTCCTCATTCTACGAGTTGACGGGACACACCAAAAAGTAGTGCTAGTCCATACTCCCTCCTTTTCGGTTAATATGGCTTAATCTTTTTTGCGGGTAAATGAGAGAGCTTTATTCATATATAAGCATTCTTAGGACGATCATCCAAGACACTGGTCACTAGGGAGCGAGGTACCCCGCAAAAAAAGAAGTAGGAAACGAGGTGTTTCATCAAGCCAGCTCTCAACCACATTCAAACTGCATCAAGCACGGTTCGCACGAAGATGCGCCGCAAGGTTTGCCGACCTGTTTACATGCTGAATAACAAAAAAAGAGGAAATATTACCGAGCGCTACTATTTGTAACAGGATATGTGCCAGAATTAAGCGAGAATTGTGGCGAGTGTTCCATGCAATCAACTTCCATTATCACATGCGAGAACCCTCGAAGAGAACCAAATGTGTTGAAGATTGCTTTATCACATTTTAAAATTATAATGAGAGTGCAGACGCTCCTCCATTCGGTTCCTAGTACTCCCTCTGGTCCTTTTTGGTTTGCTCCTAAGAAAATTCAGTTTTTCCCTCAAAGCTCTGCGCCTTAGCTTCTTTACCCCGCTCTTTCCACTGGTACCCCTCCCATCTGTTCCGCTTTGACTGCATGTGCAGCCGCAGTAACTCCCAACTCTCTCTCCCGTACCAATCGCCCCTTCCCAAGGCGTCCGCATGCAGATAGAGTGACACACATGCAGGCATGGAAGAGTGAGACGCATGCATACTTGAAAGAGAGAGAGATGCATGCAGCGCGAGAATTCCGGTGTGGGGCAGACTCAACCAATGGTATACATGCCTAGAAAAACTAACCCCAACCTCTCTCGGTAGCACATCAGGGATAGAGTTGTCCAATTTCAAACGAAACAATCTCTCCTTGGTATCCTGGCTTAGCAACTAGAATCCCCAATGCATAGGTGCTTAACTTATGGTTGCTAAGCTTGCTTCATTTAATGATTTAGCAACTAAAGCTCTTCATGTATTGGTGGGATTCCTTCCCTTTAAATGTTTTGCCTAGGTTCACGCGCTTAGCATTGTTTCTTTCTGGGGACACCACACTCATCTCTCTCCTCTTAAATACCTTGCCACATTAGATTTTTTGCCTACGTGGAGGGCTTAGCACCTGTACAAGGTGGAGCATTGGGAGGGGCCTTAGTTAAAAGTTTCTCCTTGTCCTGCGAGCCACCGTGCGCAAGTAATGCTAGTCCATACTACCTCCTCTCCGGTTAATATGGATTTATTTCAAACGAGATAAATACACTGTCTGTCACTGTATATTTGTAAAAATACGGTCAGTGGACTTCATAATACGCTCATTGCGCTCAATATATATATTTTCCGGTGTTTATACGGTCACTAGCTCACCCTGACTGAGTATGTGTGTGCATGCACGTGTAGGTTGAGCACTTAGTGTGACCGTGTGTGTTCCATCGTGTGCTCGGACATGCATGCATTAGGGCGTCGCGCGTGTTTTTGCATCCATGTGTAGGTGTGACTGCTGCATACACGTAGGTGGAGTACGTGTAGGGGCCACTAAGGAGCAGTCAAATCACACAGTAAGTTAGTCGGAAGAAGCAACCATCATTTCACTCTTGAATGACACGTACGCAATATAAAGTGGTTGATATGGAGAGAAAAAGAAAACCACTATATATACACTAGCAGGAGCCTAAGCTACAAGCCTGCTTGCTAAGGTTTCTCTCTTCACAAGCATAGAACGACGGGCCTGATCCCGCAGCTGGGGGAAGGGAACAATGTTCTGCGTAGACGCGGTCGACATCGGCGAGGGAGAAAACCCACAGTCGGTGCGTCCCAATCGGGGGTCACCGCGGTATGGGCCGATGCCGCGTCCCAACCGCCCTTCTAGGTACAACCCGACGTCCTAGGTAGTCCATCTTCCTTTTGGAGCCTGCTTGCTCCACTGCCGTAGCTCCATCTCCATGTCGATCTTTCTCTACTTCTACAGGCTTCTACTTGTGATGAGTTTATGTCTCATGAACTAGTGCCAGTACTATTATTCTAATCACACTTCTTCAATATCTTTGCCATCAGGGATGCTCAGGTCGATTTTAGTGGAACTGCACAAAAGCATCGTATGATCCGAGGGTGCCAGTCGTCTTTCCTTCGACAGGTTCTACCTGGCCAGGGAATTAAATCATGTTTAGGGTTTAGGGTTTAAGTCGTAGTGACCCCATCAGTAGTTTTTCTTTCGTACACGCTCTCACAACTTTTTTCTTTTGTTGTGAAGTAAATATTTGCTATGATCTGTGAATCATTGAGATGCATCAGCATGCGTGTTAGTTTTCCTTTATATTTGATGGAATGTTGTAACGGGGCAACCTTGGAATAGGAATGAAAATGGAGTAGAAAGTTTCCGTTTTTACGGAGAAAAAATGGAAACAGAGAGAAACCAACGTTTCGTTTTCGTTGGATCGCCCCATCGAGCAAAACCAATGTTTAAATCACGTCTGTCGTGTTCGTGTCTCACCCTCCTCCACGGCTCGACCCCACACGGTCGCTCGGCATGCCACTCACCGCAAACCGAGTATACGATAACTTTCCCGCCTGCTTGTCGATGGATCGCGCCATGGAGTAGTACTAGCACTACTGGAAGAGATTGACGAGTTGGGGGAGGACAGCTAGCTGTAGCACGGACTCCCAAGAACTTTTACATGCATGTTGTAGCCGGCTATTGGGACCTTGGAACGCAGAGCAGCCGCGTGCACCCGGAAGCGGCGCGGGCGACGCTCTCTCGGCCGACGCGCCGCTTCAATGCCGGCGCCAGTGAGAGGTCGCGTCCGCTTTGGCCGGACATGAATGCGGCAGTGACCGTTTCGGGCGGGAAGCACGCGCAGGTGATGAAGAGGGTTCGGGTTGGTTAGGACCGGCCGTGGCAGCGGTCCGGACGTGCGCATACAAGGGATGATGTACGTTAATATTGCTGCGTATATAATTAACAACGTAGATAATGGGCCAGTTGGACAAATATGATTGGAGATGGAGATGGAAATGTAATTTTACGTAAACACGGATATGCATGTCTATGTCTATGTGTGTGTGCGCGACGACTCTCGCGACCTGGGAGCGGGGGCGTGTTTTTGATCGAGTTTTCTTTCTTGGTACGTTAGAAAATCAGTTTGTCTAATTCACATCTAGATGTTATTTAAGGATATCACATCTAAGCTCCCACAAGTATATAATGTAGCAATAAGAAACAAAAAAACTAGGACAAAAAAAATAGACCACAAACAGAGTGGACATCAACTTAGACATCTAGATGTGTCCTAGACAGACCCTTAAAAAATTGTCCGCCAGTTTTCGTTTCTTTTTTCCGGGAACACGCGTATTCTATTTAAAATCACTGCTATGGAGAGATTTTTTTACTCCATTATACTCCCTCCTTTCCGGTTTATAGGGCTTATCTCAAAATTTTAGTTTTTCCATTTTATAAGGCTCAATTTGGTTGTTTCCCATCAGATGTTCAGATTTCAAGGTGCATTAAATCATTGCATGCAAGTATTGAGAGAAAATTGACCAATGCATGTACTTTATGCATGCATGCATATCAATTAATGCATTCATAAACATAATTTTTTAAGAAAAACAAGAGCATTAATTAGGTGCTTTTGCAAACTACAAAAAGTATTCCACCACTCACTATCTACCTTTGTTGGTGAGATTTTTGAATTGAGCCTTATAAACCGGAAAGGAGGGAGTAGCCTCTTGTTTGATAGAGTTTCTCGCGTCTCGCTCTCTCACCCTCTCCATATCAAAACAAGATGACAGTGTCCACTCTATCTCTCTCCTCACCGGTGGTCACAGATCCGGCCGAATCCTGTCTGCTGCGGGAGGTGAGGAGGTGCAGCGTTGACATTGTCGTCGTCGGCGACGGAGGGAGCCGATGCGCACCATCCTCTCGGAGCCGGCGCTGGCATGGACGAAGATCCTTCGCGCCCTTGTTCGCCGCCATCGTGTGGGGAGATCCCGCCCGCCCGCCTAAACGACATCTCGCCCACCTGAGGTATAACTTCTTGTACTAGTCCAACTCCCAGGTCGCTGCGTGCGGGTTTTCTTCTATGCGACTACTCCCCAGCTCCCCATGCATAGTAGCTAGGGTTCGTCGGCTGGTCCAACATTACCTACTAGTACTATTATAGAGGAAATGCCACTTGAAAAGTTGTCCTGATTTAGGCCTTGGTGGAGGTATACATGTTGTTTCGACAAAAAGTACATGGTGGTTGTGCAGTCATTGTCCATATGGTGGTAGTACTATCATTGGTTAAATGAAGAAATGCTTTTTTTCTCGGGTATCCTAGTTTAGTTCCCATCAAGATATAATTATTATGCTTCTGTTTGTTGGTGTACTTTTCATTAACCCTTTTTTTATATTTTTGGAAACAGCGATGCGTGTCTCCATACCCGGGCATGTCTTCCTCAATTTTAGTGGAACTGCACAAAATTGGATGGCCATTGTTGTTCCGCCTCACTGTCCTCTGCCACGTGGTTCTTCCTTCCTCGAGCTTGATTACTGAGAAGAAACAGACCACAGTGAGGATTTGTCGAACTTCATAGGTGCCTCACCCAAACTTGATGCCAAATGGATGATGCATCACCATGATGACCTATCGATGCTCATGGTTGCGCCTCATGGTTGCGTCGGCTGGTGAAGCTGATGGATTTTCAATGAAAAACAAGCTTTCTTCCATCAATGCTCTTTGCTTGTTACGCACAAATATGATATCCTTCGTCAGTTCACCTTGGTTGCGTTGGAGACGCAGCCGTCTTTCACGTTGGTGCAATTTTATCACACAATTGGCTACGAACCAAATGTTTCCTCGAAGAAGGATCGACATTGGTACTAAGAGCATAAGTTTTGTATTGATTTCTAAGCCTTCTCACAAATTTGTCTCCAGCTCCCCTGTAATTTTATTTGTCCAGCTATTAACTTTGATTTAAAAAATGGTGTGGACTAAAAACCCTGATGGACGTAGTAGCCCTCCATTTTTATTTACTTCGCATATTAGATTTGACTGAAGTCAAACTTTGTAATACTCTCAAACCTTTACGATAATTGAAATAAAAATTATTTATTTGTACACACTCTCACACGTTTCCGATAATTTGGCGCATGTGTGGTTGTTCACTTAAGGGAGGGTAGTGTACCACACGTGAAGGACAGGAAGTGCGACCAGGACGCGTGGGCGTGGGTCGTTAGTTCATCGGAAGTAGTACTAGTTTTCTTCACTGTACATCAAATAAAGAGTTTCGTTTCATACTTACACAATTTAAAACGATCGTTATGGGGAGAATAAGAAAACCACTCCACTATATATTAGTCGTATACACACGAGAGTACTATATGGACGCAGCTTCATTGACTTAGTGCACCTGCCTTTGGGTTTATGATAGGTGGGCCCAAAATCTGGCTGGCTCACCTGTCATACAGCCAAAAGCAGATGGAGTGAAGGCACCAGAGCTCAGTCTGTACTACATTAGTATATATATAAGCGGGAGCCTCAGCGCTTGTTCGCTAGGGTTTGCACTCTGCACACGCTCGCCGCAATACATATATGTTACACGCTGGAGGCTCAGCGTTCATTTGCTAGGGTTTGCTATATTCACAGTCTCTCACCCTCTCTTCACCAGATCTAAACAAGACTGTGTTGGCCTCTTGTCTCTCTCTCCCCCCTCACAGCTGGTGAAGGAGGCGTCCGTATCCCGTCGCACCGGGAAGGGGAGGAGGTGCAACGTTAACTCTATCGCCTTCGGCGAGGGAGGCAGTCCACTGCCGGCTGCGCTGTTCTCTTTCACACAGCGCCTGTGCGAGAGGGCCACCGACCCCTTCTTCCTTGCTGCCGTACATAGTGTGGGCAGATCCGGCCTCCCGCCGCACGCCTTGCCTCATCCCAATGATCCTAAGGTATAAGTTTCTCTGAAACCATCGTTGCTCTAGCTACATGTGGATCTTTTTTGATCTGTAGTCGAATCTAGGTCTTGGTTCAAAGATGAAAGAAAGGTGCCGTGGGGTGGAGCATGAATCTAGGACGTGGTTCAATGAGGAAAGGAGGGAGTAAAAGTAGTATAGACTGGCTATCCAATCGCTTTGTTGGTCGAAAAGGGGAAAAGGGGGTAACCCAGTACACACATCTGTAAGGAACCGATCTCTTTGTTGAAAAGGGAAAGAAACTGGGGGGGGGGTCGGGTAGTTTCTGCAGGACTAGATTTGCTGCCCTCACATAGGAAAAAAGTTCAAAGAGAACAAATATGGGACCAACACAGATATGCTGCTTGGCTACATACTCTGCATCACCCATTTATACGTGTGGACGCACATGGTGCTAGCATGTCCCATACAGCTATTTTGCTGTTGTTAATCTACGAATGCTGCCGGAAAATTGAAGTAATGCCACTGTTAAAAGTAAATTACATTTTTTAATGAATGTTGTTTCAAGAGAATGTCTCTGTTAATATGAATCAATGCAACTATTTTAGAAATGCTACTATCCTACTTTGTTTTCCATGCAAGATAAGTTAGATGCTTCTTTCTGTCACCGTTTGTTTCATCCTCCATTATCGGCAAGTAAGTGTTTCCTTTTTTGCCTCTGTTAAAACAGGGGTATCGATTCAACTTGTTGCTATTGCGACATTTTGCTTCGCTACTCGAAACACTTATGTTTTAAGAGTGTTTTGTGCAGCTCAACTTGAATGTCACACCGGTGACTTTGCTTAATTTTGGTGGAACTGCACAAAAGGAGATCCGAGATTTGTTTCCAGTGTTCCTGTCGAGTTGTTTCAAATCTTGGTCTCAACCACATGATTTCTATTCAACTTGTAGCTATTGAGACATTTTGCTTCGCTACGCGAAACACTTTGCTTGATTTCAGTGCATCTGCACAAAAGGAGATTGGATTTCCTATTTGTGTTAGCTGATTCGTATTTTATCCTGGTGTTCTCATGAAAGGTCAGTACAGGCCTTCATCCACATGATTGTGCAGTGTGCATTGAGATGTTGTGCTACCTGTGTTGGTACTATTTTAAATAAATGTTGAATTGAAGCTATTGTATTGCTGTCTTTTCCCATTAAGTAGTGAACAAAAATGGGACCAACCTAGACATGATGCTTGTTACTTTGTTACAACAAACTCTACATCACCCCCTTTATAAGTAGATGGAAGCACATATTTTTGTTGGGCCCACTCTCCCCTGGAACTGTTTATGCTTTTCGTTAATCTAATGCCGCTGGTAAAATTAAGCAATGCCACTCTCAGAATTAATTAACTACTGAATCTTAGTTCAAAACTGCAACACTTGTTAGGAATGGTATTATCCTGCTTTATAGTTCTTTCTACATGTTTAACCAAGGTATTGTTAAGATAATGTCCCTTTGAAAATGAATCAGTTGCATTGTTTTAGGAATGGTACTTTTCTGCTTTGTCGTTCTTTATACATGTTGAAACAAGGCATTGTTAAGATAATGTCTCAGTCAATATGAATGAATCACACTAATGGAGAATTGCTACTCTCCTGCTTTGTTTCCCATTAAGACAACTCATCAACCATTATTTTTCAGTAATTGTTTCCCTTATACCTATTGTTGCTTACAGGGATATCAAAATTAAAGCTCAGATTTATTCCGACTTCGATTTTAGTTGAACTGCACAAAAGGAGCCAATGTGTCCAAGGCAAACTGCTGTGTTACTGGGTCCAGTTGGTCATTCCACTTTGTAGAAAGAAGCAGTCACTGGTTGCGGTACATTACAGAAGGAATGAATGAGAAGCTTTACATAGTATTATTAGACACCGGTGACATGACTAGTCTGCAAAGACGATTGGCAATTTAACAACACGTGGAGTGCCCTGGGCAAAAAGTGCCCAAACAAGTACAAGAAGCTACGACAGGACACGATCATAGGCATTACATATTTTGAATGGGAAAAGCTTGTCAAAGTTTAATCATTGATGTTAGCAAGAAGACGTTAGTTTAATATATTGGAATTGGAAAACCTTGTCAAAATTTGCTCATTGATGTTAGCCAGAAGACATGCATTTGATATTGTTGAGTGGGACGCCCTTGCTGTGAGCATCGTCGAGTGTTTTTTCCTATTCCTGTGTTCAGTTTAGAAGTAAATAGTTACTCTGCTAAGATATTCCTGTGTTAAGAGTTTGTTCTGAATATTGTCTATGTAATGCCAGGCCTTGTGTTTGATTGCAAAGTTGAGCTTGGAATGTTGGGGCATGCGGCATCACGAGCTGTTCACCGTGCCTCCTGAGAATAATGCATCGTATTGTTTTGCATGTCGATCTAATGCCAGTGATTTGCTTGTTAAGAAGATCATCCTCTTCTGTTGTTTCCGTGCGTAAGAAGTTCATCGTCTGATGTTTCATTCATAGCCTATACGACATGTCGGGTAGGTTAGACGTGAAACCATATGATCTTCCGACCAACTCTTTATATTAGGCCGTGATTGGATCGTCCTTTTCCAACCAAAACCGCTTGTAAAACCGACGCTTGTAAACTAAAGCAGATGGTCTCGGGCGAAGGCGCTTGGTCGATTTCGACTAGTAAAATATCGGAAGTACTTCACACATGATAAAAACGCTGAACGACACTCGGACGATTGCTAATCCAGCCGTTAGCTGCTGTTTCAGCCTTGCCCATGGATGGCATGATACACACGTCGTGCATGTATCGTCTGGTAATGTCGTCCATATAGGAGTGCTCGTAAAATATACACTGGTCTCTCAAATTACACGCGTAACCCGCCGGTTTTACTTACAGACCTCGGGACTTCCGATGATGAGTAAATTACACTTGTATGTTAATACAGGTTTGAAATAAACCAGAGCTCCCAAGCGTGGCCTTACCGTTTCATGCCGTCTCAGTATCTCGAAGGTGCTCATAGGTATCCGATGATCCTGGCTTCCTGAATGAGCAGCGGGCGCTGTATCAGACCTCCGTAGGGCCCGTGAGGCCCTCTCCGTTGTCCTTCGAGTTGTTGCGCTCGACATGGCGCCGAGCATTGTTAACATGGTCAACGAACATGAGGATTCAGGAGATGACTTTATTTTGACTGGATGAAACTAGGGACCCATTAGGGCCATAGCCGTACGTACGCAAGTGCCTCCTTATTATGTACAACTATATTTTTTTTGCTCTCTCCTGGTTTCCTGACATCACGATCCCACACCATTGTCAACCTATGTAGTCAATATAAACGAGAGAATTGCACAAGATGCGGCCGACAGCTGGGACCAAGCAGCTCGAGCAGTGTTTTTGAGGCGTGAGCACTGCAGAGTTTTTCTTGGAGATGACTTCGTTGTTGTTCAGAGGAGAGCAGGGTATTAACTGGGCGGGCTGTGGCCCGTCTAGCCCAGGCCAGATATCCAGCCCAGATACTACTTTTTTCAAGATGAAAATGGCTAGCCCAGCTATACGTCTTTTTGAGGAATACCCAGGCAAGGTCAACTTGTTATTCTCCGCCCCGCTGGGCTTCAAATCTATCCTAGGAGGGATGCGTTAGGCTTAACAGGAAAATGTACTTTAAAAATAATAAATGGGATGTAATTATAAAAACTGGGCAGTAACTATAAAAAAATGCACCAAACATGAAATTAGTTTATAAAATATTATTTATGGATTTTGAAAATCTTAAATTTTCATTGTTGCGCGCGCAATGTTTCGTTGGATTTTTATGTAATACAAATTTATATTTAATCTGACTACAAATTTCGAGATAAAAATATTTCGGATCCCATCAAAATGTGGGAAATTTTATTGAATTCTGTCTTCAACGGTTGGTTGAAATTATTAATCGTTGTCTTAGCTAGAAAATGGGCTGTACTTTTAACAAACTGTAAATGGGCTGTTGTAAATTCCATTAGAATTCAAAAATGGGCTGTACATTCTTACAAAACGCAAATGGGCTATAAGTTCTATGCCACACACTTGTGGGCCTACCAAGTGACGCGTCCCCTAAAAAAAATAAGTTGACGCGTATGCAAGGCTTTGTCAACTTATTATAGTCAACACACGGTTCTAGCAGCACTGGCCGTTGGATATATATCCAACGGATGTCGTGCTTCTTCTTAAATCTCGGATGTTCTTGGCTTCGGCAGCCCAAAAAATGATTCCTCCCCCTGACGTCTGGGGCGCACCGTTTCAGAGGCTGACCTGTCAGCCTACTAAGTTGGAGTGTACCAAGGGCTTTGTCAACTTAGTCAATATAAACGATTCTAGCTTCAGTGACCGTACGATGTCCATCCAACGGCCGTAGTGCTTCTTCAACCTCTGGTCTTCTTGGTCCAGCCGCGCAAAGCAGCGCCGGTCATGCCGCCTGCTCCTACCTCCCGTGGCCGGCTCTGCTGCCGCGGAGGCCTCACCGCCCCCATACTACTCCCACCGCTGGCCAGGCCATCCCTCCACTAACCCACACCCCCTGTTATTCCGCAGCGACGACAGCCTCACACCGCAGCCGAACCAGTGAACCCTCGTACTCCTCTCCGTGCGGGCTTCCACTACTGCGTCTTCCCCGGCTCCGCGTCGTCCCCTTCCTAGGCGTCGCCGTCGTCCACCGCCCTCGTGCTCTCGGCGCGGCATGGTCAACGTGGTCAACGACCGACTTCCATCGGAAGAGTACTGTACGTGGAGAGGCTGACAGCTAGGTCCACGGCAGCCGCAAGGAAGTGCCTCCTTATTACGTGCAAAATAATTATTCCTCCACCTGACAGTAGGGACCCACCGGACGGGCCACCTTATTTCGCCAAAAACGTTTTCCCCCTGACTGCAGGGACCCACCGGACGGGCCACCGTATTTCGCGAAAAAAACGTTCCCCCCGGTGTCAGCTCGGACCCACCGGAAATGCCTCTTTATTACGCACAAAAAAATGAATACTCCCACTGCTAGCTGGGACTCACCTTGGTGGGAAGCTGACTTGTGGGCCTACTAAGTTGACGGGGACGGAGGGCTTTATCAGCTTAGTCAATATGAACGATTCTAGCTCCAGTGACCGTACGATGTCCATCCAACGGCCGTAGTGCTTCTTCAACCTTTGGTCTTCTTGCTCCAGCCGCCCAAAGCAGCGCCGGTCGTGCCGCCTGCTCCTGCCTCCCGTGGCCGGCTGTGCTACCGCGGAGGCCTCACCGCCCCCTACTATTCCCACCTTAGGCCAGGCCTTGCGGCGACGGCAGCCTCACACCACAGCCGAACGAGTGAATGCTCATACTCCTCTCCGCGTGGGCATCCACTGCCGCATCTTCACCGGGTCCGCGTCGTCCCCTTCCTAGGACTCGCCGTCGTCCACCGCCCTGGTGCTCTTGGCGCGGCGTGGTCAACGTGGTCAAGGAACGACTTCCATCGGACGTGGACTGTATGTCGAGAGGCTGACAGCTGGGTTCACGGCTGCAGCAAGGAAGTGCCTCCTTATTATGCGGAAAATAATGATTCCTCCACCTGACAGTAGGGACCCACCGGACGGGCCACCGTATTTCGCGAAAAAAACGTTTCCCTCATGACTGCTGGGACCAACCAGGTACACTTTCGCACGCAAGGAAGTGCGTTCGGGCAAAAAAAACCCAAAACGATTCGCCCCCCTGACTGCTGGGACCCACCAGCTACATCTTCGCAGGCAAGGAAGTGCCTGACAGTCGGGACCCACCTGGTCGAAGCGTATGTACATCGCAAAAGTGTACGTACATACTGGTCGATGTAGAGGCGCGCACGTGATGTAGTAGAGGCGCACACGTGTCGTAGTAGAGGCGCGCACGTAGCACGTACACGTACGTACAGCGGCAAGGGTACAAGAAAGAAAATACGGCCACGTACGTACATACGGGAAGGGTCTCGAACGCCTACTCGCGCATACATACATGTCTAGGTCGGAACGGAGAAACAGCGTCGTCATCGTGTTCATGGGGAGCCAACCGGCTGGGTCGGAACGGAATACGTGGTCGTGTTCATCAGGAGGGCGTGGACGGAACATGCGATGTAAACGAGGCCTGATGTACCGCACAACCGAGGAAACGGCCCTGTGTTCGACCGGCCACGTTCGAAACGGGATCCTGTTGATCGGGAGGGGCCTGGCGTACCGCAAAATGGAGGAAATGGACCTGCTACGGCTGAAACAGGGGTCCTGTTGGTCGGGAGGGGTGTGGCGTACCGCAAAACGAAGGAAACAGACCACCTACGGTCGAAACGGGGGTCCTGTTGATCGGGAGGGGTGTGGCGTACCGCAAAACGGAAGAAATGGACCTCCTACGGTCGAAATGGGGGTCCTGTTCATCGACAGGGGTGTGGCGTACCGCAAAACGGAGGAAACGGACCTCCTACGATCGAAACGGGGGTCCTGTTCATCGGGAGGGGTGTGGCGTACCGCAAAACGGGACTCCACGGGATACTGTTCATCTCCACCGTCGACCTCCTCCAGCCTCCACGGGCTACCGTCGACCTCCTCCAGCCTCCACGGGCTCCTGTTCATCCAGCCTCCACCACGCGCTACGCCACCGGCTACTATTCAACCACCCCTCCACCGTACACTGTTCATCTAGCCCTCCACCGTCTACTGTTCATCCATCCCTCCACACCACGGGGTCCTGTTCAACCACCCCTCCACTGTCTACTATGCATCCAGCCCTCCACACCACGGGGTCCTGTTCATCCAGAGGCAACGCCACCTCTCATTGTTCATCCAGAGGCAACGCCACCGCTCACTGTTCATCCAGAGGCAACGCCACCGCTCACTGTTCATCCACCCCCCCCCGCAACGCTCACTGTTCATCCAATCGATCGGCTTCGGTTAGCACTAGTAGCGTAGGAATCGCTCCATGGGTTCAGTTAACAGCCATCGATCGATTGCTCGGGTTCAGTAACGCGTAGCCTGCAGTGCAATCGCTCGGGTTCAGTTAGAGCCCAACGCCTCGCTCGGGTTCAGTCAGAGCCAATGCCTCGCACACACGCGTGTACGTGTACGAGAGAAACGCGCATCGCTCGGCCCCCGACCTCCCACCGTAACCGGCAACTCCGCGAAATTTTCCTCCCCTAGCTTCTACCACGGTTTTTTCTGTCATGGACGGCCCAAAGAATGTCATGCAGCTGCGTCTCCGGCTTGCCCAGGACGAAAAGCCCATTTTCTGTCATGATTTTTTGTCATAGAAGTAGGAGCCCACCACATCTATGATGATACCGGTTTTGTCATAATTATCGTCATAGAAGTGTCATATGTATGACAGAATTTTTTTTCGTTCAGCCCAAAATGTCACAGATGTGTCTTTTTTTTGTAGTGGAAGCACGCGCTAGGTGTGCTCCCTATGGATAGTAGCCGCTGAGACTCTGGTTGCCCGCCATAGGCGGCAAACGGAGTATCATATATTAATGGCTGCACTGTATATGTGCACGGGTATACAAGGATCCGGAAGCCCACCAGTCTGTTGAAGTTGCCGAACTGAGAAGGCAGATCAGATCTATTGATGCCGATATCACGCTAGTGAACAAACGGCTGGAAGAATCCCAGGGTATGTGCTCTGCTTCCCTTATTATATTGTATAGGAAAATGCGAGAATGGCATAATGTTAATGCCCTGTGTAAGCACTGCAGATAGTGCTGCTGCCGTGGAGGCCCTAAGGGCCGAGCTTGCTCAGGCCAAGGAACAAGCTCGGGCTAGCAATGCGGCTTCCCTAAAGGTGGCCGAAGAGTTGAGAGCCGAACAGGCTGCTCATCGCCGAAGCGAGGAAAAGATAGGCGAAATGGCTGAAGAGTTGAAAAATGTCGCCGACCGGTATGTGCTCCTTGAAAAGGAGAATAAGGCTAGTTCGGCCGAGCTGGACAAGGCACTTAATGCCGCCAAGGAGATGCAGACTGAGATCCGGGGTATGCGGGAGGAGCTCCAACAGACCGACAAAATCGTGGCTGGGGGCTCCTACCTACCGCGGACGAAGTTTTTGGATCCAAAGTATGCTCCCCTAGCTGGGCGTTGGAGTCCTGCAAACGCATATGCGGACTTGACGAATAGACAGCTGGCGCTGCCATGTTCTTCGAGGATCAAGGTGAGAAGGAAGTGGAGAAGCTTTTCTGGTCACAATTCAATGCTCCCACTCGCCCGCTTCCCTTGAATGAGAAGGTGGCTGCTGTGGCGGAGCTTCATAGGCTGTCCGGGCTCGCAATGCGGTCTGTAATAGACCATCTTTGGCCGAAGGGGCCCAAGCCGGACAATTATTTTGGTTTAGTGCAGCAATTCCTTTGGTCCGTGTCGCGGATTGATGCCATGAGGAGGTCAGCGTGCATAGAGGGTGCGCGGATGGCTCTTGCCCGCGTTAAAGCCTATTGTACTGATATGGAGGCCACTATTATAGCGACCCAAGATCCGGCGGGCGGCCAGTATCCGGCCGAGCACTACTTGGCGCAGGTCACAGAAGGTGCCCGCCTAATAGAGCCGCAGTGCTCGAAGAATGTCCTCTTCGACTGATAAGTCGAACCATTGTAAAAAATAATGTTTATTTTGATTATGAGGCTGTATATATACTTTTGCCCGGAAGTATGATTGTGTCCCCTATACGGCCGTTCTTATATGTATAAGTAGTCCGAAAGATAGCAGTCGTTGGCTTCAGCCCCCACGCATACAATGCAGGGGTGTTCGCGAAGAATATGCTTAATCACACTTGATCCAATGTCTTGGTCCATTAAGGAGGTCATCGCACGTCGAACTAGGCAACTGGACTATATAGCGGTAACACTTTCGCTTAGCCATAGGAGTCTAATGGTGGGGCTACTATGTAGCCCCTGGTACCGTCGCGTGCATCCGAATACGGGCGCGTGTGTACGTGGCCGAAAGACGACCGTTCGTTAATGAGGAGGAATCCTAAAGATTCCGGTTAGTCTTCGAGTGGTTGAACAGTCTCTCGTTGTATCATGATGGTCAGTTTTCGGCTTTCTCTACTGAGGCGCTCATTCGTAATAACCAGGGCAAACAATCGAAGTACTTCTCCTTTGGCCTGCCTTAGCCGATAATAACGGAACGTAAGGTGGCAAACCCAGGAGCCGGGCAAACCCAACATTTGACCAAAGACATGATTCGGAGATGATGCATATAAGGCCAAACTCGTGACGGCGAACACTCCTGAAGGTGTCCGGACTTTATAACAGAAGATGGGCTCAAGAATGCCCATTCAATATGAACCCTGTGTTTCCAGGTACGTGCGGTAATCTGTCGTGGCGAAATGCCAATAACGAGAGTATCCTTTGTGGGTACGGAACCCATGGGATGGTTTAAACAACAAGAGGCAATAGAAAAGGTTTACACAGGGGCTTAATCTAAAAAGAAACTTGTTGAACGGGGCCCTGCTGCACGTCTGCGCCCTTGTCTCCGTTGTGCCGTACCCTGGAAGGGTATCGCGCGAACGTTGTCTGTGGAAAAAAAAGGAAAACTCATAGGAGAGTACTACGTAAATATGCAATGGATAGTAAAAGTGTAAAATGATGGCCTATCAATAAGGTTGAGCCAAGTGCGGGGCTGTATTAAATATTTATAGCCCCTGGTTTCCACTATGGGATTACATATACGGTGTCCGGTTGAATTTTGTCTGGGCTACCGGACTAGTCTAACCGTGTCTGTGGTCTTAATGACCTGTCATGTTTTATGATATTAGAGGCTGCTTATAGTCCGGCCGCCAGGGCCTTCGTGTGTTCCTCTGCGCGTGAAGAGTGCTATGTGATTCCGCTAATGGTGATGACGCCACGTGGACCGGGCATCTTGAGTGTAAGGTAGCCATAATGCGGCAATGCGTCGAAGCGGGCGAAGGCCGTTCTTCCAAGCAACGCATGATAGCCGCTTTGGAAGGGGGCGATGGTGAAGAGTAGTTCTTCGCTTCTGGAGTTGCATAGGGAGCTGAATGTTACTTCCAGCATGATGGAGCCCCTGCCGTAGGCTTCAACGCCTGGTATCACCCCTTCAAAGGTGGTGTTGCTTTGGCTAATTCTGGATGGGTTTATCCCCATTCTGCGGGCAGTGTCCTCATATATTAAATTGAGACTACTACCACCGTCCACGAGGGCACGGGTGAGACGGTATCCGTTGATTATTGGGTCAAGCACCAAGGCCCGTGATCCTCCGCGCCGAATACTAGTTCGGCCGTCCATGTGATCAAAAGTGATCGGACGAGACATCCAGTAGTTAGATGTGGGTACGGTGGGCTCTAGATCGTGCGCGTCTTCGAGCGCGCGTTCTTGCCTTCTCGTGAATGTGTGAGTCGCGTGGATCATGTTTACTGTTTTAACCTCTGGCGGGAATTTTTTCTGTCCCCCAGTGTTCGGCTGGCAAGGTTCGTCCTCGTCTTCACTTGGTGTTTCCCTCCCTTTGTGTTCGGCATTTAGTTTGCCGCCCTGCTTGAAGACCCATCACTCTCTATGGGTGTGGTTCGCAGGTTTCTCCGGGGTACCATGAATTTGGGAAAGTCTGTCCAGGACTCTGCTCAGATCGGACGGTCCCTCTTTACTGCCTTTAAATGGCTTCTTTTGCTGACAGCCCCTGAATCCGGCATTAACCGTTGTGTTATCCGGGCTCCCTTCCTTGATTTGGCGTTTGTGTTTATTACGCTTTCGCTTCCCGTTGCCATCCCTTATTTCGGACGTGCTGGGGTCGCTGGTGCCTTTACGGGCTAGCCAGCTATCTTCACCCGCGCAAAAGTGGGTCATAAGGCTTGTTAAGGCTGCCATTGTCCTTGGCTTTTCTTGGCCGAGGTGTCTGGCGAGCCATTCATCGCAGATGCTGTGTTTGAATGCCGCTAAGGCTTCGGTGTCCGTACAATCGACAATTTGATTCTTCTTAGTGAGGAATTTGTTTGAAATCTTGCGGGCGGACTCTCCGGGCTATTGTATTACGTGACTTAGATCGTCTGCATCCGGAGGCCGGACATAAGTCGCTTGAAAATTGGCCCTGAAAGTGTCTTCTAGTTCCGCCCAACTCCCAATTGAGTTTTTGGGGAGGCTTTTCAACCAGTGTCGAGCTGGTCCCTTTAGCTTGAGGGGAAGGTATTTGATGGCGTGGATATCATCCCCACGAGCCATGTGAATATGCAGGATAAAATCCTCGATCCAGACCCCTGGGTCTATCGTTCCGTCATATGCCTCTATGTTCACAGGTTTGAAACCTTGTGGGAATTCATGGTCCAGTACTTCTTCGGTGAAGCACAGGGGGTGAGCAGCCCCTCCGTATCTGGACGCGTCGTGGCATGTAGTCGGCTGTTGTTGTGTCCGAAGTTTATTCCAAACTGGTATTTGGCTTGTATTAGCGTTTAGGTGACCATAGTCCCTCGCCGGGGTGTGTCCTTTAGATCCGTAGATGGACCTGGCTGCACCGGCCTTCTTATCCAGCTTCTCACGTAGATCGCGCGCGGTGTCAGTAGCTGCTCTGTTGTGGTTGTGAAGCGGTACGTCTGGTCTCCTGGTTGTATTATTCTTTGGTGGAACAGCCTCATCGTCGAATTCTGGCAGTAGCTTGCGCTTTGGATAGCTTTTGGTATGGCGATCATCGCTATATCTTTCTTTAGTGTCTAGCACTTTATTCCATCTGCGACTGAGCTTTTCCTGTGCGGCCTTTAGTCGTTGTTTCTGCTTCTTTAGACTTCTTGTTGTGGCCAAGAGCTTTCGGTGGAGGTAATCTCGTTCCACTCGTTCGTCCGGGATGATGAATGCATCATCGTCCAGACTGTGTTCCTGTTCTGGGGCGGTTTCATGAGCTCGTCCCTCCGGATCATTGTGATAGGATATTTGCTCCGAACTTGGTTTGGCGTGACCTGGCTCGTCCTGCCCCATCGCTGGGTTCGTGTGGTCATTACTGCCTTCTGGTATGTCAACCCTTCTTGCGCTCTTGTCGCTGTTTTTACTGTTGCTGGACTTTGAGCGGCGTCTGCGCCGCCGTTTTGGCTTTTATCCGGGTGTTTTATCTTCCCGATTATCGCTATCGTCCTTCTTGGGCGTATACACCATGTATATATCGTGTGACAAGGTAGTAGTCCCACGCCCCAGAGATTCTGGAGCTTCTCCTGCATCGTCGTCCATACCGTCGATGTCTTCGGAGTCGAAGTCAAGAACGTCGGTTAAATCATAGCTTGTGGCAATGAAGTGGGTGGTGGGTGGGCAATGAATTCCTTCGTCGTCTGCTTCCCACTCAGGCCGGACATAGTTCGGCCCAGAGCCTCCTGACAAAGAGAGAGACTTTAACGAGTTCAGCATGTTGCCAAAGGGTGAGTGCTGGAAGATCTCCGCAGGGGTAAACTCCATTACCAGAGCACAACCTGGTTTAACTGGCTCGAAGGTATGCGGACCGGAACCAACAACCGGATACGAGTTCGGGGGCCCGGGGTTACAGGCCTCCACAGAGGTGAGACCTGTGTTCGGCTCCACCGCCGATGAGTATGCACCCTGCGGGGCAGGGTCCACCCCTCCGTCCTTGGGCAACGCAACTTGTTCCGGATTTAGATCCGGGGCTGCTGCAGGGATGATGTCCTGAGAATTGTCCGACAATAGGTCTAGGCCGTGCTCATTGTGACTATCCGGCGCTCCAGGAACAGGACCGAATCCGTCGAAGATCAAGTCTCCGCGGATATCCGCCGTGTAGATCAAGTTTCCGAACCTGATCTGGTGGCCAGGGGCGTAGCTGTTGATCGGCTCCAGATGGCCAGCGAGTTGGCCCACAGTGCGAAGCCGCCGAACACAATGATCTGTCCGGGGAGAAAAGTCTCACCCTGGACCGTGTTGTTGACGATTGAAGACGCCATCAAGCCTCAAAGCGACGACACAGAGGAACTCTCAATGAAAGCACCAATGTCGGTGTCAAAACCGACGGATCTCGGGTAGGGGGTTCCGATATGTGCGTCTTAGGCTGATGGTAACAGGAAGCAAGGGACACAATGTTTACCCAGGTTTGGGCCCTCTCGATGGAGGTACAACCCTACTTCCTGCTTGATTAATATTGAAGATATGAGTAGTATAAGAGTAGATCTACCACGAGATCGTAGAGGCTAAACCCTAAGAGCTAGCCTATGATGGTATAATTGTAATTGTTATCGGCCTTCTAAGGACCATCCTCTCCAGTTTATATAGACACCGGAGAGGGCTAGGGTTTATATGGAGTCGGTTACAAGGAAGGAAATATAATATCCGGATCGCCAAGCTTGTCTTCCACGCAAAGGAGAGTCCCATCCGGACACGGGCCGAAGTCTTGAGTCTTGTATCTTCACACTTCAATAGTCCGGACGATGTATATAGTCCGACTGTCCGGATAC
>NC_057803.1:735731106-735745789 GCF_018294505.1 Triticum aestivum | reverse complement strand
GGCGCGGACATGGTGAGCTCGGGGCAGGGCGCGCAGGGGCGCGGCAACGGCGCGGACCCGGCGAGCACGGGGCAGGGCAGGGGCGAGGGCATCGACGACTAGCACCGGCAGGGGCTCGTCGACGACGAGCTCAGGGCAGCGCGAGGGGCGTGGTGGCGAGCATGGGCAGCGTAGCGGTATCGATGAGCTAGGCGTCGTCAAGGGCAACTAGTGGATGAAAACTGAAAGTCTTTGCTATATATACGGGAAGCATTGGTCTTGGTTCGTGGCACCAACCGGGACCAATGCCCCCCTTTAGTCTAGGTTGGTGACACCAACCGGGACCAAAGGTTAGTTTTCGGCAGCCCAAAGGGCGGGAAACAGGGACCTTTGGTGCCACCAACCGGTACCAATGCACCCCTTTCGTCCCGGTTGGTGCTACCAACCGGAACCAAAGGCCTTGTGCTAGTGCTGTGCGGTGGGATGTTTAGTCCCACCTCGCTAGTTGAGAGAGCTCGAGAGTGGTTTATAAGCGCTGTTGCACCCACCCTCTCGAGCTCCTCTCAACTCCAGGCTTTCGGGCCTAATTTGTCACTCCTTGCATGTGGGCCTACTGGGCCTGCTGCGGGCCTTAATCCTGGCCCATATTTTGGTTTCTACTCGTATTCAGGCCGTGGCAGCCCAGTAGGTGGCATTTTTTTTCTTCAGTTTTTTGTTTTCTTTTTCGCTTTATTTATTCTGACTACAGCAAAATACTTACTGTTTTTCAATGATTATTTTTGCTTTTAGGTAATAAAAACTATAAAATTTCTGTTAGTTCCATTAGTTTTCCAATTTGAATAGTTTAAATTTGAATTTTTTGAAATTTGGGTGAATCACTAGTTTGTGAATAACTTTATATAAAAATAGATTTTTGAGTGATTCTTTTTCTAGCTATTTAATATTATTGTGTTTTGAACAAAAAATACTTTGATAAGTTTAGTTGCATAAACTTTATATAATTTTAGTTTAAAAAATACTAGAGGTTTATAAAAGCTTTTTAGTTGATACCTTTTGCTATTAGAGTTTCATCAAAGTTTTCTAGTTCATTTTTTTTGCTATTAGAGTTTCATTAAATATTTCTAGTTAATTGTTTTTCTTCATTATTTTGGCTATTAGAGTTTCATAAAAGTTTTCTAGTTCATTCTTTTTCCTATTAGTTCATTGTTTGAGCTAAATGACCCTGAAATTAAAAAGGACTTCAAGTGAACTCTGAAGAGGTTCAAAGGTGGCATGGTATCATCATTTCACCCACATAGCATGTGCTAAAAAGTTGAGAGGGTTGCGGCAAAAACTGGATTCACTTCATGTACAAAATGGACAATCTCTTTCAAAGTATCAGGGTTTCGGACGAAAACTCATCTGTTACAAAGGGATTTCATTTTTTTTGAACTTATTTGGACTCCAGAATATTTGTGTGTTCAAAATGCACCATTCAAAGCCACATCATCAATTTTCAACCCTTTCTGACTTCATTTGTTATTTTTCATGTATTTACTGATTTTTTAGCTATATGACCCTGAAAATGAAAAGCACTAGAAATGAACTCTGAAATGGTTGAAAATTGGCATGGTATCATCATTTCACCCACATAGCATGTGATAAAAATTTGAGAGGGTTACGGCAAAAACTGGATGCACTTCGTGTACAAAATGGACAATCTCTTTCGATGTGTCACAGTTTCGGACGAAAACTCATCTGTTACAAAGGGGTTTCATTTTTTTGAACTTATTTGAACTCCAGACTTTTTGTGTGTTCAAAGTGCACCATTCAAAGCCACACCATCAATTTTTAACCCTTTCTGACTTCATTTGTTATTTTTCATGCATTTACTAATTTTTTTAGCTATGTGACCTTAAAATTGAAAAGCACTACAAATGATCTCTGAAAAGGTTGAAAGTTGGCATGGTATCATCATTTCACCCACATAGCATGTGCTAAAAAGTTGAGTGGGTTACGACAAAAAATGGATGCACTTCGTGTACAAAACGGACAATCTCTTTCGAAGTCTCAGGGTTTCATAGGGAAACTCATCTGTTACAAAAGGCATTTCATTTCTTCACATGTAACTGGAGCGATATTCTAGATCAAAGGCATCATCATAATAGTTGTGGAGAGAAAGTCTTCACTTTTTCTTCGCTTGTGTCCTTTGCTTATTGCATCGTAACCATGGATAATCTTCATCGTTTAACAGGGTGCTTGGGTCAGCCTTGACTTTGAAGGGAGGAATTTCATCAAACTTTTCATAATCTTCAGACATTTCTGCCTTGCCCTCCAATCCCACGATGTCTCTTTTTCCTCAAAGAACTATGTGGCACTTTGGCTCATCATGTGATGTATTTGCTTCCTTGTCTTTTCTTTTTATCCGTTTGGTAGACATGTCCTTCACATAGAAAACCCGCGCCACATCATTGGCTAGGATGAATGGTTCGTCTGTGTACCCAAGATTGTTTAGATCCACTTTGTCATTCCGTACTGTGGGCCTAGCTGTACCCTGCCTCCTGACAGATTGACCTATTTGCACTGAAACAAAGGGACCTTAAAATCGAGTCCGTGGTCAAGTTCCCATATGTCCACTATGTAACCATAATATGTGTCCTTTCCCCTCTTGGTTGCTGCATAAAAGTGGAAACCGCTGTTTTGATTGGTGCTCTATTGATCATGGGCGATCATGGAAATTATATTCCCATTTATCTCGTACCCTTTGTAAGTCAATACAGTCGAAGATGGTCCCCTGGCCAATGAGTACAACTCATCAGAAATAGTGTTGTCACCCCTGAGACGTGCTTGCAACCAACTGCCGAAAGTTCTGATGTGTTACATGTAATCCAGTCGTCACAGTACTCCGGATGTTTGGAGCGCAGAATGTTCTTGTGTTCATCGACATACGCGGTCACCAAGGTAGATTTTTGTAGAACAGTATAGTGTGCTTGCGACCAGGAATGCCTGTCCCTACATATTATTGAGTCCCATCCTAGCGTGCCTTTTCCATTCAGTCTGCCCTCATACCGCGATTGAGGGAGACCAACCTTCTTAAGGCCAAAATGAAGTCAACACAAAACCTCTCAAAGGGGATGCTTCCTTCTGGCCTAGCGCGGTTACGGAAATATTTCTTTTGGAGTCCCATAAACCTCTCAAAGGGGAACATATTGTGTAGAAATACAGGGCCCAGAATGGCAATCTCGTCGACTAGATGAACTAGGACATGCGTCATGATATCGAAGAAGGATGGTCGAAACTGACAAGACATTTCGCCACATCAGCCCTTAACCTTGGTAGGATTTATGGATCGATCACCTTCTGAGAGATTACATTGAGGAATGCACATAGCATCACAATGGCTAATTGAACGTTTTCCGGTAGAAGCCCCCTCAATGCAACCGGAAGCAGTTGCATCATAATCACGTGGCAGTCATGAGACTTTAGGTTCTGGAACTTTTTGTCTAGCATATTTATTATTCCCTTTATATTCGACGAGAAGCCAGTGAAGGAAATATGCCCTAGAGGCAATAATAAAGTTATTATTTATTTCCTTATATCATGATAAATGTTTATTATTCATGCTAGAATTGTATTAACCGGAAACATAATACATGTGTGAATACATAGACAAACATAGTGTCACTAGTATGCCTCTACTTGACTAGCTCATTAATCAAAGATGGTTATGTTTCCTAACCATAGACATGTGTTGTCATTTGATTAACGGGATCACATAATTAGGAGAATGATGTGATTGACTTGACCCATCTGTTAGCTTAGCACTTGATCGTTTAGTATATTGCTATTGCTTTCTTCATGACTTATACATGTTCCTGTAACTATGAGATTATGCAACTCCCGTTTGCCGGAGGAACACTTTGGGTGCTACCAAACGTCACAACGTAACTGGGTGATTATAAAGGAGTACTACAGGTGTCTCCAAAGGTACATGTTGGGTTGGCGTATTTCGAGATTAGTTTTTGTCACTCCGATTGTCGGAGAGGTATCTCTGGGCCCTCTCGGTAATGCACATCACTATAAGCCTTGCAAGCAATGTAGCTAATGAGTTAGTTACGGAATGATGCATTACGTAACGAGTAAAGAGACTTGCCGGTAACGAGATTGAACTAGGTATTGGATACCGACGATCGAATCTCGGGCAAGTAACATACCGATGACAAAGGGAACAAAGTATGTTGTTATGCGGTTTGACTGATAAAGATCTTCGTAGAATATGTAGGAGCCAATATGGGCATCCAGGTTCCGCTGTTGGTTATTGACCAAGAATAGTTCTATGTCATGTCTACATAGTTCTCAAACCCGTAGGGTCCGCACGCTTAAGGTTTCGATGACAGTTTTATTATGAGTTTATGAGTTTTGATGTACCGAAGGAGTTCGGAGTCCCGAATGAGATCGGGGACATGACGAGGAGTCTCGAAATGGTCGAGACATAAAGATCGATATATTGTACGACTATATTCGGACTTCGGAAAGGTTCCGAGTCATTCGGGTATTTTTCGGAGTACCGGAGAGTTACGGGAATTCGCCGGGGAGAAGTATTGGGCCTTATTGGGCCATACGGGAAAGAGAGAGGGGCTGCCTAGGGCAGGCCGCGCGCCCCCCCAAGGCTTAGTCCGAATTGGACTAAGGGGAGGGCCCGCACCCCCTCCTTTCTTCCCTTCTCTCTTCCCCTTCCTTCTCTCCTACTCCTACTAGGAAAGGAGGAGTCCTACTCCCGGTGGCAGTAGGACTCCCCCCTTGGGCGCGCCTCCTCTTCCTTGGCCGGCCCTCCTCCCCTTGCTCCTTTATATACGGGGGCAGGCGGGCACCCCATAGACACAACACAAGTTGATCTACGGATCGTTCCTTAGCCGTGTGCGGTGCCCCCCTCCACCATATTCCACCTCGGTCATATCGTCGCGGAGTTTAGGCGAAGCCCTGCGCCGGTAGAACATCATCATCGTCACCACGTCGTCGTGCTGACGGAACCCATCCCCGAAGCTTTGCTGGATCGGAGCCCGGGGATCGTCATCGAGCTGAACGTGTGCTGAACTCGGAGGTGCCGTACGTTCGGTGCTTGGATCGGTCGGATCGTGAAGACGTACGACTACATCAACCGCGTTGTGCTAACGCTTCCGCTTACGGTCTACGAGGGTACGTGGACAACACTCTCCCCTCTCGTTGCTATTCCATCACCATGATCTTCCGTGTGCGTAAGAATTTTTTTGAAATTACTACGTTCCCCAACAGTGGCATCCGAGCCTGGTTTTATGCGTTGATGTTATATGCACGAGTAGAACACAAGTGAGTTGTGGGCGATACAAGTCATACTGCTTGCCAGCATGTCATACTTTGGTTCGGCGGTATTGTGAGATGAAGCGGCTCGGACCGACATTACGCGTACGCTTACGCGAGACTGGTTTCACCATTACGAGCACTTGTGCTTAAAGGTGGCTGGCGGGTGTTTGTCTCTCTCACTTTAGTTGAACCGAGTGTGGCTACGCCTGGTCCTTGCGAAGGTTAAAACAGCAGCAACTTGACAAACTATCGTTGTGGTTTTGACGCGTAGGTAAGAACGGTTCTTGCTCAGCCCGTAGCAGCCACGTAAAATTTGCAACAACAAAGTAGAGGACGTCTAACTTGTTTTTGCAGGGCATGTTGTGATGTGATATGGTCAAGACGTGATGAGATATAAGTTGTTGTGTGAGATGATCATGTTTTGTTGAATTTATCGGCAACTGGCAGTAGCCCTATGATTGTCTCTTTGTTGCATAAGATGCAAGTGCCAAATAATTGCTTTACTTTATCACTATGCGATAGCAATAGTTGCAAGAGCAATAGTTGGCGAGACGACCATGTGCCGACACATTGATATAGATCAAGATGATGAAGATCATGGTGTCATGCCGGTGACGATAGAGATCATGACAGTACTTTGGAGATGGAGATCAAAGGCGCAAGATGATCATGGCCATATCATGTCACATATTTTGATTGCATATGATGTTTATCTTTTATACATCTTATTCTTGCTTTGATTGACAGTAGCATTTTAAGATGATCTCTCACTAATTATCAAGAAGTGTTCTCCCTGAGTATGCACCGTTGTGAAAGTTCTTCGTGCTGAGACACCACGTGTTGATCGGGTGTGATAGGCTCTACGTTCAAATACAACGGGTGCAAAACAGTTGCACATGCGGAATACTCGGGTTAAACTTGACGAGCCTAGCATATACAGATATGGCCTCGGAACACGGAGACCGAAAGGTCGAGCGTGAATCATATAGTAGATATGATCAACATAGTGATGTTCACCATTGAAACTACTCCATCTCACGTGATGATCGGACATGGTTTAGTTGATTTGGATCACGTGATCACTTAGAAGATTAGAGGAATGTCTGTCTAAGTGGGACTTCTTAAGTAATATGATTAATTGAACTTTAATTTATCATGAACTTAGTCCTGGTAGTATTTTGCTAATTATGTTGTACATCAATAGCTTGCGTTATTGCTTTCATATGTTTATTTTGATATGTTCCTAGAGAAAATTGTATTGAAAGATGTTAGTAGCAATGATGCGGATTGGATCCGTGATCTGAGGTTTATCCTCATTGCTGCACAGAAGAATTATGTCCTTAATGCACCGCTAGGTGACAGACCTATTGCAGGAGCAGTTGCAGACGTTATAACGTTGGGCTAGCTCAATATGATGACTACTGGATAGTTTAGTGCACCATGCTTAACGGCTTAGAATCGGGACTTCAAAGATGTTTTGAACGTCATGGACCATATGAGATGTTCCAGGAGTTGAAATTAATATTTCAAGCAAATACCCGAGTTGAGAGATATGAAGTCTCCAACAAGTTCTATAGCTAAAAGATGGAGGAGAATCGCTCAACTAGTGAGCATGTGCTCAGATTGTCCGGGTACTTCAATCGCTTGAATCAAGTGGGAGTTAATCTTCCAGATAAGATAGTGATTGACAGAATTCTCTAGTCACCATCACCAAGTTATTGGAACTTCGTGATGAACTATAATGCAAGGGATGACGAAAATGATTCCCGAGCTCTTCGTGATGTTGAAATCGACGAAGGTAGAAATCAAGAAAGAGCATCAAGTGTTGATGATTGACAAGACAACTAGTTTCAAGAAAAAGGGCAAAGGGAAAGAAAGGGAAACTTCAAGTAGAATGGCAAACAAGTTGTCACTCCCGTGAAGAAGCCCAAAGCTGGACCAAAGCCTGAAACTAAGTGCTTACACTGCAAAGGAAATGGTCACTAGAAGCGGAAATGCCCTGAATATTTGGTGGATAAGAAGGATGGCAAAGTGAACAAGGGTATATTTGATATACATGTTATTGATGTGTGCCTTACTAGTGTTTATAGTAGCCCCTAAGTATTTGATACTTGTTCAATTGCTAAGATTAGTAACTCGAAACAGGAGTTGCAGAACAAACAGAGACTAGTTGAAGGGAAGTGACGATGAGTGTTGGAAGAAGTTCCGTGATTGATATGATCATCATCGCACACTCCCTATACTTTCGGGATTAGTGTTAAACCTAAATAAATGTTATTTGGCGTTTGCGTTGAGCG
Organism: Triticum aestivum; assembly: GCF_018294505.1. Classification (NCBI taxonomy): domain Eukaryota; kingdom Viridiplantae; phylum Streptophyta; class Magnoliopsida; order Poales; family Poaceae; genus Triticum; species Triticum aestivum. The sequence continues at coordinate 735,738,194 of NC_057803.1, read as the reverse complement.
TGAATATGATTTGATCATGTTTATTGCAATACGGTTATTCATTTAAAGTTAAAGAATAATTGTTATTCTATTTACATGAATAAGACCTTCGATGGTTATACACCCAATGAAAATAGTTTGTTGGATCTCGATCGTAGTGATACACATATTCATAATATTGATGCCAAAAGATGCAAAGTTAATAATGATAGTGCAACTTATTTGTGGCACTGCCGTTTGGGTCATATCGGTGTAAAGCGCATGAAGAAACTCCATAAAGATGGATTTTCGGAATCACTTGGTTATTAATCATTTGATGCTTGGGAACCGTGCCTTTTGGGCAAGATGACTAAAACTCCGTTCTTCAGAACAATGGAACGAGCTACTGATTTATTCGAAATAATACATACCGATGTATGCAATCCAATGAGTATTGATGCTCGTGGCGAGTATCGTTATTTTCTGATCTTCACATATGATTTGAGCAGATATGGGTATATCTACTTAATGAAACACAAGTCTGAAACATTTGAAAAGTTCAAAGAATTTCAGAGTGAAGTGGAGAATCATCGTAACAAGAAAATAAAGTTTCTACGATATGATCGTGGAGGAGAATATTTGAGTTATGAGTTTGGCCTTCATATAAAACAATGTGGAATAGTTTCACAGCTCACGCCACATGGAACACCACAGTGTAATGGTATGTCCGAACGTCATAACCGCACTTTATTGGATATGGTGCGATCTATGATGTCTCTTACTGATTTACCAATATTGTTTTGGGGTTATGCATTAGAGACAGCTGCATTCACGTTAAAAGGGAACCATCTAAATCCGTTGAGACGACACCATATGAACTATGGTTTAGCAATGAACCTAAGTTGTCGTTTCTTAAAGTTTGGGGCTGCGATGCTTATGTAAAAAAGTTTTCACCTGATAAGCTCGAACCCAAATCGGAGAAGTGCGTCTTCATAGAATACCCAAAGGTAACTATTGGGTACACCTTCTATCACAGATCCGAAGGCAAGTTATTCGTTGCTAAGATGGATCCTTTCTAGAGAAGGAGTTTCTCTCGAAAGAATTGAGTGGGAGGAAAGTAGAACTTGATGAGGTAATTGTACCTTCTCCCTTATTGGAAAGTAGTTCATCACAGAAATCAGTTCCAGTGATTCCTACACCAATTAGTGAGGAAGCTAATGATGATGATCATGAAACTTCATATCAAGTTACTACAAAACCTCGTAGGTCTTCCAGAGTAAAATCCGCACCAGAATGGTACGGTAATCCTGTTCTAGAAGTCATGTTACTAGACCATGATAAACCTACGAACTATGAGGAAGCAATGATGAGGCCAGATTCCGTGAAATGGCTTGAGGCCATAAAATCTGAGATGGGATCCATGTATGAGAACAAAGTATGGACTTTGATTGACTTGCTCGATGATCAGCAAGCCATGTTAAATAAATGGATCTTCAAGAGGAAGACTGACATTGATAGTAGTGTTACTATCTACAAAGCTAGATTTGTCGAAAAAAAGGTTTTTGACAAACTTCAAGATGTTGACTACGATGAGTTTTTTCTCAATCGTATCGATGCTTAAAGTCTGTCCGAATCATGTTAGCAATTGCCACATTTTATGAAATCTGGCAAAAGGATGTCAAAACTGCATTCTTTAATGGATTTATTAAAGAAGAGTTGTATATGATGCAACCATAAGGTTTTGTCAATCCTAAAGGTGCTAACAAAATGTGCAAGCTCCAGCGATCCGTCAATGGACTAGTGCAAGCATCTCGGAGTTGGAATATACGCTTTGATGAGTTGATCAAAGCATATGGTTTTATACAGACTCTTTGAGAACCCTGTATTTACAATAAAGTGAGTGGGAGCACTACGCCTTTCTGATAAATATATGTGAGTAACATATTGTTGATCAGAAATGATGTAGAATTTTTCTGGAAAGCATAAAGGAGTATTTGAAAGGAGTTCTTTAAAAGAAAGACCTCAGTAAAGCTACTTACGTATTGAGCATCAAGATCTATTGAGATAGATCAAGACGCTTGATAAGTTTTTCAATAAGTTCATACCTTGTCAAGATTTTGAAATAGTTCAAAATGGAACAGTCAAAGAAAGAGTTCTTGCCTGTGTTGCAAAGGTGTGAATTTGAGTAAGACTCAAATCCCGACCACGGCAGAAAATAGAAAAGAGAATGAAAGTCATTCCCTATGCCTCAGTCATAGGTTCTATAAAGTATGCTATGTACCAGACCTATTGTATACCTTGCTCTGAATTTAGTAAGGGAGTACAATAGTGATCTAGAAGCAGATCTCTGGACATTGGTCAAAATTATCCTTAGATAAATAAGGAGATGTTTCTCGATTATGGAGGTGATAAAAGAGCCCGTCGTAAAAAGTTACAACGATGCAAGCTTTTACACCAATCTAGATGACTCTAAGTCTCAATCTGGATGCATATTGAAAGTGGGAGCAATTAGCTAGAGTAGCTCCGTGCAGAGCATTGTGGACATAGAATATTTGCAAAATACTACGGCTCTGAATATGACAGACCCGTTGACTAAACTTCTCTCATGAGCAAAACATAATCATACCTTTGTACTCTTTGGCTGTTAATCACATAGCGATGTGAACTAGATTATTGACTCTAGTAAACCCTTTGGGTGTTGGTCACATGACGATGTGAACTATGGGTGTTAATCACATACAGATGTGAATATTGGTGTTGAATCACATGATGATGTGAACTACATTATTGACTCTAGTGCAAGTGGGAGACTGAAGGAAATATGCCCTAGAGGCAATAATAAAGTTATTATTTATTTCCTTATATCATGATAAATGTTTATTATTCATGCTAGAATTGTATTAACCGGAAACATAATACATGTGTGAATACATAGACAAACATAGTGTCACTAGTATGCCTCTACTTGACTAGCTCATTAATCAAAGATGGTTATGTTTCCTAACCATAGACATGTGTTGTCATTTGATTAACGGGATCACATCATTAGGAGAATGATGTGATTGACTTGACCCATCCATTAGCTTAGCACTTGATCGTTTAGTATATTGCTATTGCTTTCTTCATGACTTATACATGTTCCTGTAACTATGAGATTATGGAACTCCCGTTTGCCGGAGGAACACTTTGGGTGCTACCAAACATCACAACGTAAATGGGTGATTATAAAGGAGTACTACAGGTGTCTCCAAAGGTACATGTTGGGTTGGCGTATTTCGAGATTAGGTTTTGTCACTCCGATTGTCGGAGAGGTATCTCTGGGCCCTCTCGGTAATGCACATCACTATAAGCCTTGCAAGCAATGTAGCTAATGAGTTAGTTACGGAATGATGCATTACGTAACGAGTAAAGAGACTTGCCGGTAACGAGATTGAACTAGGTATTGGATACCGACGATCGAATCTCGGGCAAGTAACATACCGATGAGAAAGGGAACAAAGTATGTTGTTATGCGGTTTGACTGATAAAGATCTTCGTAAAATATGTAGGAGCCAATATGGGCATCCAGGTTCCGCTGTTGGTTATTGACCAAGAATAGTTCTAGGTCATGTCTACATAGTTCTCGAACCCGTAGGGTCCGCACGCTTAAGGTTTCGATGACAGTTTTATTATGAGTTTATGAGTTTTGATGTACCGAAGGAGTTTGGAGTCCCGGATGAGATCGGGTACATGACGAGGAGTCTCGAAATGGTCGAGACGTAAAGATCGATATATTGGACGACTATATTCGGACTTCGGAAAGGTTCCGAGTCATTCGGGAATTTTTCGGAGTACCGGAGAGTTACGGGAATTCGCCGGGGAGAAGTATTGGGCCTTATTGGGCCATACGGGAAAGAGAGAGGCGCTGCCTAGGGCAGGCCGCGCGCCCCCCCAAGGCTTTGTCCGAATTGGACTAAGGGGAGGGGCCGCACCCCCTCCTTCCTTCCCTTCTCTCTTCCCCTTCCTTCTCTCCTACTCCTACTAGGAAAGGAGGAGTCCTACTCCCGATGGGAGTAGGACTCCCCCCTTGGGCGCGCCTCCTCCTCCTTGGGCGGCCCTCCTTCCCCTGCTCCTTTATATACAGGGGCAGGGGGGCACCCCATAGACACAACACAAGTTGATCTACGGATCGTTCCTTAGCCGTGTGCGGTGCCCCCCTCCACCATATTCCACCTCGGTCATATCGTCGCGGAGTTTAGGCGAAGCCCTGCGCCGGTAGAACATCATCATCGTCACCATGCCGTCGTGCTGACGGAACTCATCCCCGAAGCTTTGCTGGATCGGAGCGCGGGGATCGTCATCGAGCTGAACGTGTGCTGAACTCGGAGGTGCCGTACGTTCGGTGCTTGGATCGGTCGGATCGTGAGGACGTACGACTACATCAACCGCGTTGTGCTAACGCTTCCGCTTACGGTCTACGAGGGCACGTGGACAACACTCTCCCCTCTCGTTGCTATGCCATCACCATGATCTTGCGTGTGCGTAGGAATTTTTTTGAAATTACTACATTCCCCAACAGCCAGATGGGACCTTCATACTGCGCAGGCATTCAAAGAAGATTTCCTTCTCTTTTTTGGTAAGAGCGTAGCTGGCAGGACCTTCATACTGCTTTGGAGGCATGTCGTCTTTTTCGTGCACGCGTTGCTGGTCCTTTCGTGCCTCTGGTGTATATTCTGTCTTCCCATACATGCCCAAGAAGCCTAGGAGGTTCACGCAAAGATTCTTCGTCACGTGCATCACGTCGATTGAAGAGTGGACCTCCAGGTCTTTCCAGTAGGATAGGTCCCAAAATATAGATTTCTTCTTCCACATGGGTGCGCGTCCTTTAGCGTCATTAGGAACAGATAGTCCGCCGGGACCCTTTCCAAAGATTACTTGTAAATCATTGACCATAGCAAGTACGTGATCACCAATACGGATGGCTAGCTTCTTCTGGTGATCTGCCTCGCCTTTGAAATGCTTGCCTTTCTTTCAACATTGATGGTTGGTTGGAAGAAATCGATGATGCCCCAGGTACACATTCTTCCTGCATTAGTCCAGGTATATACTTTCGGTGTCATCTAAATAGTGCGTGCATGCGTGGTATCCCTGAAACGTTACTGAGAGCAGGCCAATGAGCAAACAACAACGCATGCAGGTCAAATTCCTGCTATTTGTGCTCATCCCACACACGTACACCGTTTCCATTCCACATCTATAAAAGTTCTTCAACTAATGGCCTTAGGTACACATGAATGTCCTTGCCGGGTTGCTTAGGGCCTTGGATTAGAACTGGCATCATAATGAACTTCTGCTTCATGCACAGCCAAGGAGGAAGGTTATAGATACATATAGTCACGGGCCAGGTGCTGTGATTGCTGATCTGATCCCCAAAAGGATTAATGCCGTCCGCGCTTAAACCAAACCATATGTTCCTTGCTTCACCTGCAAAGTCTTCCTAGTACCTCCTCTCGATTTTCTCCACTACGACCTGTCAACGGGTGCTCTCAACTTCCCGTCTTTCTTACAGTCCTCTCCATTGTAACACCCCAAAAATTTAACCTTGATTTATCAATTAAAATTTTTCTTTTGTAAATTAAATTTTTATTTCTGGATTTATCTTTTGATCTCAGAACTACTCTTTTCTTTGTTATTGTGGAGTTTTTACCCCGATAGAAAACCTTTCAAAAATATTATTGGACTTGTATACCCTCTCAAGAAACATTTCTTTTATCAGTGGAATTATTTATATGATTATCTTCCCTGAGCTCTACTTCTTTTAAAAATCATTTTTCATAAGTTTTAGAGCCTCCTTTGCACTACAACCCTTTCAAATACTCCTTTAAAAATTCCACCAAAATTTGGGGATGACATGTGAGGTTCCTAAATCACTTTTATGCAAAAACCTCTTTTTGTCATTTGAAGATTTTGAGCCCTACCTCAAGTTTTCAAATCTGGATCAGTTTGTGGTTTACACTGCAACCTATTTAAATATTTCTTTAAAAATCACATAAACGTTTGGAGATATCAGTAGATGCATATAATTCAAATTTATGCAAAAACCCATGAGTGTTCTTTGAAAAATTTGAGCAAATCATCCTCTTTTGCTCTCTGACCCAGTTGGGTGTTTTCTACTTCAACCATATTTTAACTTGCCCTTTTACCCATGATTCTTTCTCCTACTTATGGACCACTCTACAAAACCCTTAAGTCCAGGAGATTGGACCCATTGAAATATTTTTGGCCCATGCAATGATCGCCTTTAGTTTCTGCCCAGATTTGGTTTTCTCAAAAACTTGCACTAAATAGTTTCTGGTTTTGCCCAACTAACCTTTCCACCCTCTCTATCATCTAAAGAGACTAGGATCTGGAGTTTTTGGCCACCCCAAGAGTTGCCTAGATGACCATAGCATTCTGTCGAACACCTTGAGTGCATGAATAGAATTGGCATGAACCCTAGTTTGCATTTTTTACCTGCTTGCTTTGCCTAACCAACATGTCTCATGACTCTACCTTAGTCTATAGCCCCACCCTGCTACACCTCATGTGGATTAGAGCCTCCTGGCATGCATTGGCATTTTGCCGAGCACCCCGCGTGCGTGCTCTGGGCGCGCCCAGAGCGCACGTTTTGCACGCGCGCGCATCGAGCCGCCGCGTCTCGCTGCCGCCCTCCCCACGCCTGTGCTGACCCTTGGCCACCCGCAGCCATCGCGCCCAACCCCTCCCTCGCTGCAGAGCCACCCCTGGCGCCCTACAGCGCCGCTGTCAGGTCGGCCATGGCGGCTAGCTGACGGCCGCAGTAGCCCCTGCCATGGACAGCACCGCCCAAGCCACACGCGTGCGCCAGCTGCCCTCTGGAGTAGCTCGAGCTCATCCACGAGCCGTCTGCTAGCGCCCGTCGCCGCCACGTCGCCCTGCAGCAACAGAACGGCGGTTTGCCGTCGATCTTATCCCGGCCGCAGCGGAACCGACCTCGACCGCCTATAAAAAGGACCCCCGAGCTCCTCCAAACCCCCAGGCCACCTCAGGCCACCCCTCTAGAGCCACCATCGTCAGCAATCGACGGGGGAAGGCTTTCTTCCTCGTCTCCGGCCAGCTCCGGTGCCGTTCGC